>NC_086153.1:197040822-197340822 GCF_035149785.1 Candoia aspera | reverse complement strand
TACCTGCTTTAAATGCATGAATTTCATATTTAACTCTTGACCATTCCAGGAAGGGCTAGAAAAAACTTGGTCTTAAACTCTGGCAAACAGTTGCAAGTGAACGTGGAGAATACTGAACTAAATGGACAAAGATATGGAACCCTTTTCTTTACAAATCTCAGGAAGTTCTCAAAAATATAAAAAATTAGTGTTGCAATCAATCAATCAATCAATCAATCAATCAAATCCAATACATTCTTCAGTCTGTTGCATTGTGTCTCTGTTACAGGATATGATATCAGACAACACAGCTGTCTTGCAAGAAAAATGTGTTCTGCAGATGCTCACACAAGTGGTTGATTCTAGTAGAGTCTTTCCTGATAGAGACATGTTAAAGGAAATACAGCCTAAGGATCATAAGGAGGACCAAAGATTGTGTGTTCACATCTGGTTTAGACAGATATTCTGGTAGCTGAGGCAATTTCTTCCAGATTAGATTCTACCCGATCTGAAGATTTAGCAATTGCTTGATATAGCTAAACATATCTAATTATATCATCAAGGTTTTTTTTAAAAAAAATTATTATTAATTTAAAAAAAAACTTTGGATACTTTAACAAAGCAAATGTCAATCAGCTTTGTGAAAACACAATATATGGAAGAGATAACAAAAGGTATTGCCCATAATTGGTAGCAGTCATTCTTCTACCGTAAAGCATTGTTAAGCTTTTACAATATAGATCTAGCAGAAAAATGAAGGCAGGTTTGAAAGTAGAAAGAGCAAAAGCAATCCTGCAGAGTTATTATTTTAAATTGCAAGGCCAAAGGCTCGAAGGGTAAAGGTTTTTGTAATCTGAACTCCTAATTTCAAGTTGGGAAGGTGCAGCAACAGGTAAAAAAATAAAATAAAAAGAAGTATTTTGTGCTATGTGGAATTCTGAATCGAGGCTATAAGAAACTTTTTTTTACAATGGTTCTCCAAAGTGAAAACACTGTTCAAGCTCATACTATAGAAAAAGACAATCTGGAAAGGATAAGAAGATGACATTATAAACTATTTATCAGGATTTTCTTCACACAGGCACTTGAGGAAAAATCCACCATGTATAGGTAGCATACTTGACTGAAGACCTGGAAGACAGGCAATCAGAATTGGGATCTTGCACTCTTTCCTTTGAAAATGAAAACAATTCTTGTGCAAAAGGAAGTGGCATTGAATTTAGGCACATTTAGCTTAGCAAAGGAGAATCTGATCTAAACGTCTAAATGTAACTTACTACCCTTTATTTAGGAAATGAAAAGGGAGTGAAGATCTACTACCAACTTAGCTTTGGTTATTTGAGATTCATGGTATCACATTAGAACAGTAAATTTTTAAATGGAGAACATTCTAGATTTTTTAAAATGTGGTTGTACCTTTTTAATAACGTAAACTATTTTGGGGAAGCTTTGCCTTGAAAAAGCTGCATAAAATATTTTAAATATGTAAAAGTAAGCATATGTTCATACCTCGTTCTTACGAGAAAATTTGCCCCTCCACACCATATGCATACGCATAGACCTCAAGAGAATACCCAAGTAAGTGTGCATGTGATAGCAGTCTTGGCCAATCACTATTCCGGTGCTTGGTCAGATCCCTTGTCTAATCCAGGATAGCTTTTAGGGACTGCCAATCAGTGATAAAATATCTACTTTGGATGCAAAAGTCCAAAATTCAATCCCTGACATCTTCTATTAGAAGAATGAGGTAATGGGGCAAGAGTTTTGTTGAGAGATAAAGGGTTAATGACAGACAAAGTCTGACCTAACAGAAGATGTAGTCTTGGATTTCTACAAAATATGGAATATGATTGTCTCCATGCTACTTACTGAAAAATTTAAGCTGCACCTTCATCCAGAATTGATTCCAATAATCAAAACGTACATAAAACATTCAAACATAAGGTGCACAATATCACAGGACTGAGGAGAACAGCCAGTGTTCAAAACAGCTAAATTGCAAATAATGTTAAATGCCTATGTGAACAGAAAACTGTAACCTGTTAACAAAAAGAATAGAGTGTGGCAGATCGGTAGGCAAGAAAGAATACAGTGCTAGGCATACTTTCACCAACAGAATTATTCAAAACCAGTAGACTAGAACACAGAGGGACCTAACTTTTATCATAACATCCTTCTTGTGTAGATAACAGCCAGATGATCTGAATGCATGGACAGGTTGATATGAAGGGCCCATATCATATCTCTTTAGATCCTCTGGTCTGCAGTCATTTAGATGGAGACATATAGAGCAACAACAGAAGTTTAGTAGTAGAAAATCTTATTACCCTCATCAAATGTGAACTGCTACTCTCATCAGACCCTGAGAATGTGCTGGCAGGGAATGATGGCATAGTAGCATAGATGGATCAGTGATGTGACTCTGTTGAAGGCAACCTATTGTGTTCCTGTTGCATTCCAATTATTGATCCACTTACTCTTTTTATATTCCTCACATAAATGTTCTTCCAGGAAGACTGAGATAACTGGCTCATCTGGGTTGCAAGCAACTTTACTGAACTTCCCCTCCCAATAATAAGGGCTATCTATCTATCTATCTATCTATCTATCTATCTATCTATCTATCAATTAAATTTCTCCACCACCCATCACGTGCAATGACGACTCTGGGTGGTTTACAATAAATAAAAGAATAAGAGTTCATTATAAAATATAAATATGAATAAATATAAAATATATTAAAAACAACTTTTGACAATTATTACAAGGGATTGGAGATTTAATTCAGACATGTAAACAACAACTGCTTGATATGAAATTATGCACAGTTTTATCTAGATCAAGTTAAACCTAGGCAGCCTATGCATTCTGGTCTTTTCCAAACCAGCAGCAAACCTCTGTGAGAACAGAACTATGGAAAGAAAGTGCTTGTACCACATAGGAAGTGACTTTGCACAAGTATGTTTAATTCCACTTCAAGACACTCCACACCACAAAGGGATGTATGAACCAGGTCTAAAAAAATGCAATTGTTGCCAAGGCAATGCTTTTAATTACTAGTGAAGACACATAGCCAGAGTTTTGCAAGCCTTGTTTAAAGCATGGAAAATGGGCAAACAAATCATTATGGAGTAACAGAGGAGCTAAAAATATTGGCTTGCAAACAGATTTCATTTCACTTTGTCCAAAAATAGCACCCACTTTTTTCAACAGCACAGGAATCTGTGCTCCATAAAGAAATAGCACTGATAGTATTAGCTTTTTCCTCTAGGCATGCTGCAATGCTCCCTTTTTCCCAGAGGTCCTAAGAATATGAACTGTAGCTCACATATAGCAGTCCAGGAAATAATTGATCATTTGCCAGTGTCCTGTTGGTGAGTTACTTACTCCTGGGACCCACTTTCAATTTCACACCATTTTGACTTTCTGGACAGTGTGGGTTAATTTCTAAGAGAAAAGACATTATATACTTCAGCTGTTGCAACAACAGTAGTTTTATGTACCTTGTACACATGGCTTTTGTCTATGGAAAATACAAGAACAAAAACCAAAGAAGTGGATTTGGGTTTTACTATAACAGGAAAAGACTAACAACTCTAAATTATACAATTTCTTTACGGAGGAAAGTCATCCTTTCATCCACCAGATGGGAATCACAACTTTTTCTGAACAGATCATTGTTGATTAAAAATATGGAAAGGGTGGAAGAATGAAAGACAAAAACATTTTAGAATAGTGCGCCCCAATATGAAGCCTTCCAGATGTGTTCAGGAAAGGTGTGGCTGTGACTTCTGCGCCTTACTGATCAAACACATTTTCAGAGCATGTTAGAGAAGGAGGTTCTAGATTTATTCTCATCTAGAGCCTTCTTCTAATTTCAGTGTGCATTTGAAATTCAAGGATGATCAGTGTATTTATGTTAACACTTCATGGACAAAAAGTAATACAGTAGAACAAAGAATTTCAGCTTCACTCTACAAATGTCCTTAAGAAGATGTTTTGTATCTCTGCATCAATGTGACCTCAAGCGGTTAAATACAAATCTTTATTCCTAACTGGAATTTTTTCTATTTTTTGCTGTAGGTGTTTCATAATTCTATGGAAGGCAGTATTTACTTCCCTAATTCTATGGAAGGCAGTATTTACTATATGCCTCAAATGGGGAGGAGAGTTAGAGAGAATACATATGACCACAGATAATTTGGAAAACCCATAGGCACTGTCACAGTGTGAAGGAAGGGCAGGCAAGAATGGAAGGAGTCTTCAAACGATCTATATGCACACAATATGAGGCTTTCATTAACAAGCATATAGATTCAATAGACAACAAGCTGAATAATCACAAAGAGGGAAGGAAAAAACCTTATCCAAGCATTAATAATACCATTAGTATTCATTGGAATAACATTGATTTTAATGAATTTATTTCACAGCATTGTTGCTGTCCTATGTACTTTTTAAGCTTTTCCATTATAGGTTTAACAGTCATTAAGACACAGGCTTTAACTTTTTTTTTTTTGAAAGAAAAAAAAGTAGAGGGAAAAGATCACTATGGGGAAAAAGATTAAGCATTTTATAATTATTCCAATTACAATCAAATCTGTTCTAGTAAAATTAACATAGAACTGTAGTTTAACAAACAAGAGGAAAGTATATATCTTTTAAAAATGCTTACTCTAAAAAATATTTCCATCCTTTTTCAGCAAAATCTATGAAAACATTATTTCCCTTAAAACTAAATTTTCTCTCTTATTTTACCTGTGATGATGTTTTAAAAATAACAAATAGAAATGCCTATTAACAATAACAAGAGCAACAAAAATAAAATCATCTGCTAGAAAATTGCCAGTATTATAATATAACCTAACATACAAAATAACAGCAATTTATACAAATAAATGCAATGTTATTGTACTTAAAAGTGTTCATATACTCTTTTTTCAAAGTGCAAATAATCTGTGAATTATATTTTTCCTTAAAATAAAAATAACTCCACTTGAGACTAGGATGGGAATTATTCTAGCTTCCCACATGCTTAAGAAATCTCAAAAGTGTCCAGGGCCTGTCATTAGAGGGAACCAGATACTTAATATCACATGGTGCCTAAGGGAAGGTAACAAAGAAAGAAGCAGGGGTTCTCAAGCCCCCTTTGCAATTAAAAAGAACAAAAGGAAGAGAGAAAATGGCAAAATAAAAGTTTTTTCTTTCTTTCAGCAGAGCTGAAAGTAAGTATTTGAGAATGAACACAGCATGTTGATACCTCTTAAGAAAGTGGAAGGGTCACAGTAGCATCAACTTTCAACAGCATCATCATCCCCCAGTGATTCCAAATTCGGTGGTTTTTACAGATGGCTGAAACCATACTTGAAAAATGGAGATGGTCTCTCCTCCCTCCCTCCCTAGACATGTAGTATGTCGCTGAAAACCGTTTCCTTCTCCTGGCCATGAAATCGTTGGCCGGAAACCTCCGTGGCCTATTGCTAACAACTTCTTGCGCGAAATAGGATTTTCTGGTTCTGTGTAAACTGGTTGTGAGAGATGGGGAACACTTCTTAAAAGCTAATTTAGACTTAAAACTGGAATATTCATTATGTAAGCAACAAAGAATCAGTAGCGTCTCTCCAGACCAGAGGACCTGCTCAAGAACCTGTCTGCCAAACCACCCACGGAGAGTCTACAGATGCTGCAGTCCTCTGAACCTGGGTTGCATCACTTCTGTCTCTCCTAGAAATTCAGATATTGGCCCCTGATGCTTTGTCCTTTTCTGTAAGAGGGAACATTCACAATGAGTCAAGAGAGAACATTCACAATGATGATCCTTTAGGGGATATTTGTGACAATGCTGTCTTGATGGGCACACTTTGGCACTGGTAAGATCATTGAACAAACCTGGGGACACCGCAGTGCTGTTATACTGTCCTAAACATAAACGTGATTCTGTCTTACATTTCATCATTTGGTTTTGTGTCGTGTCAGATACGATAATGATTGAAACGTATCCAGCAGTTTACACTGCATATCTTTAAAAAAAAAAAAAAGAGAGAAGTTGGGATTCCAATAGTCTATCACAACCTTTTCTTATGAAAAGTGGTAAGAGAGTTTTTCTCTGCATTTCAGAACAAATTATTCTCCAGTTTTTCCCACAGCAGGTGGCAGCAACAAGCCAACCTCGACTGATCTGAAAGGTAGGTAGGATCAGTTCAGATGGGAGAGAAGACACCACCAGGAAATCCCAAGGCTATAGGCTAGAGGGGGAAGTCAGAACCATTTTGGAAGGCAGACTGCTGCTAAGATTACGTGGAACGGTCCACATCATCACCAGGAGTCAAACTCTGAGGAAGTCTATCTTTTATTTCCAAGTTTCTTATTCTCATTAATTTATTAGCATCTTCAGATTCAAATTTATGTTCAGAAATAGTAAACTTCTTTCTTTCTTTCTCTTTTAAAGAAACACTTTGTGCCTCTTCTGAACTGAGGTCAGCTTCAGAAACAGTATACTCAGCTCTTACTTTGTTAAAAGCAGCTTTGCTTTTCTGGTCTTACATTCAGATAAACAAAGGATGCACTATTTTCCAGCTATGCAGAGTAAGGAAGCAGCCTTCAGGCCTCATGTTAAATGACAGTTTAGTGTTATGTTCAGGAGCAGAGATGAGTATCTTTCTTTCTCCCCTTTCAACATGCAGTGGGAAATAGGTTTGTTTACAAATTAGCCTCACCCAATACACACACACACACATATTTATACACACACACACACATGCAAACTATAGTTTGTTGGGCTGGGACAAACTGGTGAAATATTATTTATTCAATTCTGTTTATACTTGGTCACTAACAAGTACTGGAGCAGGCAATATACCAAGCTGAACCTTTAGCAGCAAGCTAGTGTTAGTGTTATGTCTGATTTAACCATATGTTTATGTAGCAAGGGGTGCTCAAAATACCTCTCTCATCTTATAGCTCCATACGGTATTAACTACCAATGTGCATGTATCATATATACATAACTGTAAGTGTTTAAGAGTCTGAAGAATGCTTGACCCTACATGCTACATAAACATGTAAAACATTCAAAATCCATTTTAAATGTATAAACTGTTAAGTGCAGGGGCCAGGCTACAGTATGGGCCTAGAAAGACGGAATTCCTTTGCAGAGAAGACCTTCCCCAGCTGTAACTGCCTAAACTCAGATGGGAGAGAGATCTGTGGAAGATACACAGGTTTGCATAAGGACAGATAACATTGTTTTATAAGAACAAAACTGATTTCAGTTTTACAGCTCTCCAATAAAGTCCAGTACACAAGAAAGGCAACACCAGAGGCATATGCAGCAAACGAATCAGCCTGCCTGGCCTTTGCGGAGCTGCCACAAAGTCACAGAAGCATGCACGTTGAAGAAATTAACATAGACAGTGGCTACCTTGCTAGCAAATGTTCGTGAATGCCTGCCAAGTAGGCTGAAGTCCCACCATATCAAGCCAAGTAATTCTGGGGAAGTCCCTGTTGTCCAGCTATTTCCTGGATGACTCTCCAAGCCTGTTGTTACAGCAGAAGCTGCTTCCCTCTGTACCAGTTAGACAGTGTAAGAGCTGTATAAATAGTAAGAACTGAATGTGCCTGAATGTTCTTATTTACTCTTTTCCTCCCCATGTTTGTCCTTTTGTGCTGGGCCTTTTTCATTGTTATTAAAGTTCTCTTTCTGGCTAGAGTAGCATTTAAATGCTTTTCATAAAGACAGATTCTAAACTGTAAATGAATGCATTGTATGGACAGCAAAAGGGGCATTAGGACAGATGGAGCTTGTGCTGTTAGGGGAATAGGAATAGAAAAACGAGAGAACCATTGGGCAGATGATGTCAAGGGATGCAAAATGAGAGATAAATGGTGCAGATAAAGACACGATGGCACCTGTTATTGTTGGTCTCCACTTGTATGCTCTCTAATTACAACTTCTAGTTTTGCAGTTTGGCAACTAACATGTTTAGAGTGCCACCGTGGTACCTGCTGGTCTTTAAACAAAGAGGGCACGTCATGCTAGTAATACTTGAGTACTATTATGAGATACTGAGGAGGAACAACTTCCTAAAGGTTGAATATATTAGCTCAGTAAAATACAACAGCAGTTTACAGTCTTTCCTAAAAACACTGTAATTGGCTTATCAAAGATCCTGGGAAAGTCCAGATAAAAAAGGTCAGCAGCAAAATATATTTGTACAATACTAAGGATGCATTATCTTCTCAGCTGGCATGGCATGGCATATAATTTTACACAACATGCTGTACCAGCAGGTGGTAACTAAGAAAGACAGTGATCACAGCTCTCTAAAATCTCCAGATCTATCACTTGCCATCACTGTAAATGGCCTGTGGATGCACATCAGTACACATTCATGCGAGTTAGTTAAACTTCCCAGCAACATACAGCAGCATACACCCACAAATAATAAAGGTACCTCCGAAGACTGAAGATAAATAATAGTGCTGCATACACTTCAAAAATGATTGGGAGTACTGCTTCTGGCTTCAAACAAGAGCTTCTTACAAGAAATAGTGCTTCTGGCTTCATATCACCTCTCTGCTATTCCTTAAAGCAGCTTTTCTTTTTTCAGTTGGCAACATAGTCGGAAAAGTCACTGATTTAAGAGGCAGATTAAAATTGATCCCTTAAAGCAGCTGCAACTTTTTTTTTATTGCCTGCAACCTTGAAAAAAGAAGAGCTGCTTTAAGAAATTGTATAGATTCTTCCTATTCTTTCCAACCCAACAGAATGTTAGCTCAGGATTCTATGAACTTGTCTGTCCATCAATAGTACAACTCTCCAATGATGGAACAGAATAGGGTTAAATTTGGCATGGTGGGAGAATATCTTAATGGCCACTCTGCTCTGGGTTGTGCGACCAGAAAAGAGGATGGAGAAGGTTAAGAATGGAGCAGATGGCAGCCCTCCAAGTTGCTGCCCAACTTTCTGTCCCATACTGAAGCACTGGGAGACTTTTTCAAGATTTTTTTTCTCCTCATCCCACAGCTAGATCCAGCTCATTTTCCAACTCAGTCTTTCTTTTGTTGGCTTTTTCCACCATACCAAATTTGGTCCCATTCTATTCAGATACCCATATACAACAGTTCAAGGAAGCATGGGGTGGCCTGGGCAATGAACACTAGTGCTTGAGGAAGGCAAAAGCCCAATTTCATATGCCCAGCTTATATAGGAAATGACTGCTGGTTCAAAGTCATACTTTTATATGGTAGCAGGCTAAGTCCTTTTTATTATCATTTTCTGGATGAATGCTCAGACAGACAGATATCTCACAGATACAAAGTTAAAATAACTGGGATTTGACTGTATCTCCTATGTCTCACCTACCCCACTGAAGAATTTCTAAAGCACATCTTTTTCAGCAACAGAGAGCTAGCTGTCTTTTATCTAGCTAAGTGGTTTGGCTATCTATACCAGTATGACTGACAATGGCGGGCAGCAGCTCTCCAAACATACCTTGAAATGGCAAGGATTGAATCTGGAAGCTGTTCCATGCATAGCATATGTTTATTTTAACTCATTCCTGAGACCTCATAAATTCTGCCACCTTTCTATATATTTTTAAATAGTGCACACACATGCAGGCATGTGCCCCTCCTTAGTTTTAGAGAAACTGCCTCAAATTAATGGAGTCCTAGAGTGAAGCTGGACTCTGTAGCTAGCAGACCGTTTCAGTCTACTGGAGCTTTTTACCCACAGAGCAACAGTTCATGGTTTGCCTCATCCATTTGGCCTTGTAGAGCCAGCTCATCTGCAGCATTCCCGCTTCTCCGGTTCCTACACACATAGGTTAGAGGAAATGTTGCTGATCATCAGCAAAACAGGGAAACTGCCTATACATAAAATGTTAAGGTAGAGTAATTTCTCATAGCTGTCGTACGTACAAACTGACAGGATCTTTCCAAAAACAGTCTGTACGAGGATTTTGGTGGAGAGAACGTTCAATTTTTAAAACAGGATCTCCAGATAGGTTAGCTGTTATACTTGAATGGATGTGTGTGTTTTGATAAAGACTACATAGCCTATCTCTGCATAAGCATGTGAGTCATCAATTACATAAAAAGAAAGGCCATAAAATGAAAGCCAGACTTTCTAAAAACAGAGCAGTTGTATATTAATGTGGCATCCATACATAGTGCAGTACTGTTCCATCATCACCAATTACTATACTGACTGGCCAAATGCAGCTTTGTTCAGGTTTTGTGCAGAGGCTATCCAGTGGGATTGAGCAGCATTACCTAGAACTCTAGACATGGCCCATTTGCTCTCTGACTCAGTGTTCAAATCTGGAAAAAATAAGTACTATTCCCCCAAGGAAAAAGGAGGGAAGAACCACATTGGATTCCAGAGAAAGTAATGCAGCAGTATTTGAGTCATTCCTCTTATATCCAGATTTGCTTTTTTAAGTACCGGTAGCTTCATTATTTTGTGACAAAATATGCTAAAATTTGCTGCAGCAAATAATCCTACAATGGAGAGCATCCTTGCAAATTTCATCCAGATGTACCTAAAGAATGTGAGTAAAAGGAAAGGTGGTGTGTAAGAAATTACTATGCCTCTTTTTGAATGCAATTTATTCGGTAGTCTTTTGTGTAAAAAGATTGGCCAGATCAAATGGCTAATACAGTCACTCAATTGCTCAGGAGAAGAGATCAGACAAAATGCGAGAACGGTAAAACTAAAACACACTCAAGTTTTTCAAAATACTCCAAAACGTGTTGAAGATTTGCTACAATTTAAGGGCAAAACGTGTTGATCACTGAATCTAATGGCACTCTCTCCATTATGACATTTTATTTTAACAATAAAGGTTTATTTTTGTTGTTGTTTGCTTTTTGCTTCTGATACAGAGGCCACGTGTCCTTCATAGCACACAGGAGCACCACAGAAACGCACTGGGGCCTGAACTGTTGGGGACGCCCAAAAATGGAATGGAACATTGAACCCACTTAAATGAAACTCTTTCCCAATAACCTGATTCTTCCTCACGATCTGGGGTTTGGATAATCATTCTGATATTGTTTCTAAATGAACAGTATATGGTTTCAAATAAATTGAAAAGAACAGTTATGATGCTCTGAGGGGAGACAGTTTATTTTGGGGCTCCTCTTTTCTCTCCCTTTTTAAAATCATCAGATCCTGCTGCCTCTGCCTTTGTTCACTATCAAGGCTGTGCACTAAGATAAAATACAGTTCGTTTATTTTCAGTTCAATGCCCAAAGTATCCTAATACAAAGAGAACTGCGACAATAATAAAAAACATCTGTACATCTTTATTAGTTGTTTCTCTGATCAGCTGGAAGGCATCAACTCCACAGCTTGGTGTCAGAAACAGACGGGGGAGGATTGCATGCAAAACCACCAGTCATTCACCTTTCCCTTCCCTTCCCTTCGTTTTGTTTTTTGTCTTCCTGGATTCTGTTGGAGTAAGAAAGGCAATCTGATGATGCATTAGGATGCTCCCCACCCCCCCGCGCCATCCTTTCTACATCCAGAAACTTGGCCAACTGTACTGTTTGGAACTCTTTGTTGTCTTTGGCTGGGCAGACAACCGTGGGTGCAAAATAGGGTTTTTGTGTAGTGCTCAGCACTCTTTCCTCTACTCTGCACTCAGTAATTAGCCTCTTTTCCTCATTTTGTCTTTGGGGGAAAAGAGTTTCTACTGATACACACAGAAAAAATTGGGTTAAAAACATGCTTATATTGTTGTGAACATCAGATCCTTCAGCTCTCTGGCAATAGGGATGGTTACTATATTTGTCTTTATGCAATTGCAATTGGAGCCCTTTTTAAAACAAAACAAAACAAAACAAACAAAAAAAACCCTTGGACATATATGCTCTGCTGGGACCGTGTCCCATTGTATTGTTCTGCCAATTCTCCATGATCCGTTGTCTCTTTCTATCTACCCAGGGTTCCACCTGCAGTTATATATTCATGTCTGGGGTGTCACAGGGGAGTAAAAAAAGACAAGGGGGCAGCCTGCCCCCTTCTTACAGGAGCACAACACACACAAAAAAGGATGGGGTTTGATCACATGGTTGCAGCCATCTTGACTTTTTTGAACCCCTTCCTGTCACCCCAATTCATGTCCTCCATTTAATAATTACAATTCTTGCTAGTTAGGGTTAATACTACAGTTCAGACTGTGGCAGATAATCATTTTTTTCTGAATCAAGATCAAAATAAACAAAGTAATGAAAACTGCAGTGTTGCTTCCCAAATTAATACACTTTATTAGCTTTTGCTTTTCTTGATGTGCATCTGGATTATTTGGGTCACATATTCATTTAAAAAAGATGCCTACCCAGTTAGAGCATGTCCTTATACTGATTTACGGATTAAAGGGATCAATTTTATTTAGTGAGAATGTATTTTCTCATTCCAAATTTGAAACCAGAACATGATCCTCTTGATGTAAAGAAATATATAATGTTCCAAGGGCACATCAGAAATTATGATTATTTTCTAATTTGGGACTGACCCACAATATTTTGCATCATCGGGCAAGTGGCCACTAGTGCTTTTCTTCCGGGTATTGGGTTGTTTTGGCACCTGAGGGAGAAAATGCAGAAGAATGTCCTCTCCTTAGCAATAAAAATGCAACTGTTAAATATTAAATAATTAACTCTGTGTTGTGACATTTCAGCAATATGCTGTGGCCCCATTATAGTTTAATAAGAAAGGTGACTCTTTTTATTAAACTAAAAAAATAATAAAATATCTGAAAATATGAAATTTCAATTTTTTTTATATTAATATAGTAAGCCTCAAATTTACTCAATAAATCGGCAACCTTAATTCATCCTTCAAAAACATTTTTGACAGTAAGCATCCTAAGAAAAATGTGCTTGTTTTGCTATCTTCCCTCACCTTCAACAAAACTTTTCACTGACTGCCATTCTAAGAGTAAGTTTATTAAAATCACTCATGACACCTGAAGGCAACAGGTTTTAGACTCTACCAACTTTCCCTCGCATAATGCTGTAATTGCTACAGTTCCAGAATTCACAGTATTCATGTATTCAGTATTCAACATTTATTTAACAGAACGTAGACCTCCCTGACCTCAACTGGAGTACTCAGATTCAAGAGATGTTAGAACGTATATAAACTGCAGGATAGAGTGTTTAACGTAATGGTAGTCAGGATGGACTTTAGCATCCACAGTATCACCCACCGAGTGCAATTAATTTGGGAAGTGGAGAACGATCACCTGTGCCATTCCAATCCCTATCACCGGACAAAGTATGGCCTTAAACAGTTCTTCTGCTGATTTTTTCAACCAAGTAAGGCTGGTGAGATTGTAACTAACCCACATGAATGGACCCTGAGATTCATGCAGACAAATTTGTACCATGGTACCGTCACCAGAGTCCAGCTCCAGATTAAGTTTTGCTTGGCACTGAATTTCTAGCCTTCAGAGCTGCTACTTGCCTACTGCCTAGTGCAGAAGGAGAAAGAGGGCACCCTTGCATCCCAGGGAAATGCATAAGCCTGCCAAAGGGTCACACTTCTCTTGGAAATTATTGCAGTGCACTGGTGCAGTTTTTCTGCAGTGTGGGAGGAGCTCAGTGTACAGCACATGCCCCTTATCCCTGGGGGAGCCATTACCCATCAACACAGACAGAACAAGTCGGACGGATCAAGACAGCTGCCTATGATACTAAGCATCCTAAATGTAATCATTACTACAGTTGAATACAGACTGTTACCTCTAGGAAGCAATGGAAACAATTTAGCTCTTCTTGGTAGGGTCCATATTCACAGATCACATTAAGCCAGAGTGTGTTTTCTGGCATACTATGAAACCACAGCTATTGTGGCATTACTTTAATAAGCTATTAGAAACACAGGAAAACCCTGTTGTGTCTGTTTTCCTAAGAACAAATCCACAGTTGCCCTTGTTCATGAAGTAATCAATTTCAATCTTCTATACACACTTCACAAAAACATGTCAGGCTTATGCTGGGAGGCGATATGATTGTTTTCAAATGCAAAGAAGCTTGAAAATACTCAATACTACTGACACACCTAAGTCTTCCTATTCATCAATGGAAAGAACTGCCATCAAGGGATGTTCTACAGCAGAAGCAAAACCAATGAGCCATTCCATTAAGAGACATTCACAGACAAGTACTGCACTGCTAGGGCAAGCTTGATCATAGGCTTGCCCAACTTGGCACCCTCCAGATGTGTGGCATTACCACTTCCATTATTCCTAACAAGCACACTTGTTGAAACTGCTGACTGAACTGATAGGAGTTGTAGTTAAATATCTGGAGTATGAAGAACTGCGGAAGATGGCACTATCACCAGTTTAAGTTTAGGGAAGATTTATTCACTGGGAATGTATATGCCAAGATTGTGTCCAAATTTAGAACAGCAGATAAAAGCAACCAAACAAAGCAGACATTTTGGTAGGCACTGCTCAAGGGGGTTTCACTTGTTGGCTTTAGCAAACAATAACTTGCATGCATTAGACATCACATATTAATTATCCCACACTGGCCTTTCATGCATCCCAGCAGCAGTGGAAATACAACACAACCAAAAATAATTCATGTATGGAAAAAAAAAATACTGGAAGACATATTTCAGAAAAAAGATGAATTTGGAAATTTGCTCATAGATGATAGTCAGCCACCACCTAATAAAAGTATTGTATCCCTGCCCCTTTGGGGTTTTATCTATTGGATTAACATGGCTTCAATGATTTTTATATAATAAAATACATATTGCTATATTAAAGGAACACTATCCTTCTAGCAATATTTTTCCCCCAAGTACTTAATGTTTATACAATATTGTTCTGGGTAGGTTATGGGATTAGTAAAATGACTATTATAAATAATAATCCCTTCCAAGGAGAAGCTAATACTCTAATGTCAACTTAACATTCCCACTGTGACTCATACTCTAATTGTTCCATCAGCTCTAAACCTAACCCAAACTCATTGCCCTGCTTCTCAGACAGAAGAGGTATTCCCCAAATTCTTAGAAGGGAAGCAAATGTCCTCCTCCCATTCATACAAGTGACACAATTCATTAGTCTTCTCTGATATTTATATTAGACCAAATCGGTCAATTCCATACATCTTAGGTATAATTCCTCTGCAAGATTTCCTTCCCCACTCTTTTCTGAAGTGACTTCCTACTGTCTTTTCCCTTCCTGTAATATCCATGCCATATTTACCCAAAAGACCTTTTCATATTACATGAAACTGAGCAAATATAAAAAATGATATCATGAGAAATGCATAGAAGCTCTGCATAATAACCACAATCCTAGGAATAGTGACAGTGATTGCAATGGGAGAGATATAAGTATGTACCTCTTTCGTTGCCCCATAACCCGCTCTGTAAGAGATAGATTTCTTCCAGAGTTGCTGAAAGGATAAGAGCACTGGTCAAGTTTACAGAAAATTGATTTCCAGCTTGCAAATAACAATGACAAGTTCATTCAAAAATTGCAGAGCTCATACTGGCTTTGGCTAACGCTATACACATACATATGGATTTTCATATCTTTTTGCTGTAGTACGTTTAATATTTGTCCTGGCCAAAATACCTGGGAAAGAGTTTACAGATGATCATTCTTACCATCTTTTGCTTTCTTGTTTCCAATTATATTGCTTTTATTTAATCCATGGAGCTGGCACTATGTCTTTATAAGATTTAATAGCAAGCCCAATTGCCCTTTTGCTTAACATACAGTCTCCCGAAAGCCCATAAGTTAACCTGTTTTTAATGGTTCAAGGAAAAAAACCCAACCATCGTTGCTATTAACTTTTCAGTTGAAATCATTGAATAATAGAAGTTAATCAGTGCTTAACTCTGGTAATTTATGCCCAATATGCATCACTGGTAATCTAAATACATGCAACACAGATGGAAAGCCAATATATTAAATAAATACTGAAAAATAATCTGGGTAACAGCAACATGTGATAGTAAGCTAAAAAGAAAAATCACTGCAGAAAACAACTGCATTATTAAAAGGAAGCCAAATCTACCATCAAGCTGTGTAACTTGCATTCAGAGAACTTCATATACTTTTTAAGACTCTTTATTCTTATTTATTGTGAATATCTCTCTTTCTGAAGAGGGCGTCTTTTCCATAGAAGTTTTTAAATAGTATTTCAGTGAAGCTCTATAGTGATACAGGCAGTCCTTGCTTACCGACCATTCAGCAACCATTCAAAGTTATGACGGTGCTGAATAATGAGACTTAACAACCAGTCCTCGAAGTTGCAGCCATCGCAGAGTCCCATGGTCACGTGATTGCCATTTGCAAGCTTCATGGCTGGCTTCCGACAAGCAAAGTCAGTGGGGAAACCGGCAGGAAGTCACAAGTCGTGGACACATGGTGTTGCGCTTAACAACTGCAGGTGATTTGCTTAATGACCGCAACCAGAACTGACGAAATGCCATCGTAAGTCAGGCACAGTCACATGATTTTTCACTTTACGACCACGTTGCTTAGTGATGGTGTTGCCAGTCCCAATTGCGATCAGTAAGTGAGGACTACCTGTACTTAGAATAGGGTGGAAACACCTTCCAAGAGAGATGCTATGAAATGGTCTTTGATATATACTATGTACCTGCAGCTTCAGTGTAACACTTACTACTGTAAGAACACAAGTAAAGTGGAGAGGAAAGAGAGAGAAGTAAGACCATCAGTAAGTACTGAAGTAAGAATGCCCATTCTTTTACTAGAATCTTAACCCAAATAGTTTTTGGCAAGGAAGCAAGGGAAGACTTCTTTTACAGCAAAGCAGTCATTGAAATAGAGTATGAAAGGAAATTAAAATTCATACTTAATCCACAAGAAAAAGAAGCAATGCTTTCTCGGCATATCTAAATCCAATAGCAAATGGGAGAAGGACAGCACGAAAGCCAAATTCTTTTGCAAGATGCTTTCCGCTAAACTTCTCACTTCCAAGAGCCTGACTTTCGTTGTATTTGATGCCATTTAACAGGTAACATGACATCACATAAACAATAACCAGCAGATTTCCAATCCAAAGATGAAGATTTTACTTTGCAGGGTGAATTCACTGTCCATAAAAAAGAAAGAAGGCACTTCGTTGGAAAACACTGGCAAACCTCTAGGGCAGCTTTTCTTGACCTTGGCAACTTTAAGCTATGTGGATGTCAACTCCCAGAACTCCCCAGCCAGCAATGCTCTAGGGAGCAACAGGACACATTATTAATTTCTATGGCAGCGTTTCTCAACCTCAGCAACTTTAAGCTGTGTGGACTTCCTCTCCTAGAACTCCCCAGCCAACACGGTTCTATGGCATGCAGCTCTGCTTTTCCTCTACAGGCCCACAGGAGCAGTGTACTACCTTAAGCCTTTAGTTAAGTCCCTCAATGAAAATAAAAATGTTTAAGCCCACTTCTATGTATTGTTCCTTGTATTACATTTCGGCACTTGAAAAAAAAAAAGTCCAATTTCTTAGCTTTTTACAAAAGGTGTGGTCTATACAGTGGCAGATTGCAGTTTTTTTTTAAAAAGAGAAAGACAAATATTGGTATATAAGTGACTAACATGATCTGAAATATATTGTGGCTGAAACAACAAAAATGAGATGATTAATCCAAGGAAGTTGAGGTAAGATGTTATTTTACCATGGAATTGTGATGTACTTCCTAAAGCACTCAGGTACCTCATCACATTAATAACCTACTACTCTTGCAACAGCAAATGTGAGAGCATGGGGAGTCTATGTGATGTTGCGAGGTGTGGTGCTGTTGTGGGGTTGGTTTGTTTTATTTATTCTGTTCTTGTTGATTATTGTGAGCTACCTAGGATTATGCTGTATAAGATAAGCAACCATATAACTTCATAAATACATACATTTTATGCAAGCCATTTTATTTTGATGCATTTTATACACAAATGTTTTGCTGAACCAAATTTCCAGCATTATAAACTCACAGTGGAGTGGTGGGGAAATAGTACAGGTAGTCCTTGCTTACCAACTGTTTGTTCAGCCACTGTTTGAAGTTATGATGGCACTGAAAAAGGAGATTTATGACCGGTCCTCGAAGTTGCGGCTGTTGCAGTGTCCTGCAGTCACGTGATCGCCCTTTGTGACTTTCACAGCCGGCTTTCTGTCAAGCAAAGTCAATGGGGAAGCTGGTAGAAGGTCGCAAGTTGCAGTCACATGACATCGCACTTAACAACTGCAGGTGATTCGCTTAACAACCACAGCCAGAACTGATGTCAGAAGTTGGCGTGGTCACGTGACATTTCACTTTATGATGTCACTTAGTGTCGCTTAGTGAGGTCTACCTGTAGGTACCTTAAAGAAATGTCACCCTACTAAATTTTTGCAGGATTGTCTGCCATGTTGATTAGAAAGCCTTATTTTCTAGGCCAGTGTTTCTCAACCTTAGCAACTTTAAGATGTGTGGACTTCAACTCCCAAAATTCTGGGAGCTGAAATCCACACATCTTAAAGTTGCCAAGGTTGAGAAACACTGTTCTAGGCAATCAAATCAGGAATCACAAAGGTCAAGTGAAAGCTCTAATTCTGGATACGGTTTGAATTCCGAGGTGCAAGCAGGAGTCCAGATCTAGAATACTTCTACTGGCAGTCACATTCCACTGGTGTCTGCATCCTACTGTTGTCCACTCTCCAACTTAGCTCACTGCAAAGAGCTTCACTCTTTCGCTGAGCACTCCTACACACTGGCCAGGTTAGCCCTGCATTTGAAGTTGCCCTGATCTCAGAGTGCCCAAGTGCCTCCCCCTTCCAACTCAGACCTGGAGGTAGGACATGTATCAGTTTACACTGAGTCTGACTAGCAAGGATCTTGTTATGGTTGTACGCTTGCACCCTGAAAGCAAAGGTAAAAGAAATCCCACAGGTACAAATGTTGTAGATGGACAGAAGGCAACATTCTTCCCCCACTTCTCTGATCAGAGTCTGGCATCCTAACTCCCCTCCCCTTAACAAAATGGATTAGCCCTCTGATAAGCTAAAAAATATTTTATTTTGTGGATCATTACGTATAAAATTATGTAAACCAGTAACAATTTATGGATCTAGTGTCATCCAGGCACTGCCACTTATTCCATGTATGCACTGCAGAATGGTCAATTTTTCACTTAGCTATTTGGATCAATGGTAAGAAAGTGCTCATTAGAATGTAAACCCCACTGAATCAGATACCAAGAACAAGATATAAACAAGATATAAACTGTGTCTTGGTTGCACACAGACCAGGCAGCAGAACAGCATGAATTTATGCCAAAAAAGGCCAGCTGTCAAAAAATTGGCTAAATGTCCTTCTGTTTCAGACAATAGCTTATGAAGAAATTAAGGATTCAGTTAAACTAATTCACTTTTAGACGAGCTGGCCATCATAAGGCTGACAGTATTCCAGTAGCTCAATAGTCAGACACAGAGACTGTCAATGGTCCCGCAAGCAATTAACTTTCTTCCAGCTCCTCAAAACTGCATTATGTAGAAGGGTAGATGGGATCTTACTCTGGCTTTTCAGGAAATGCCAAAACACAATGATGCCACATGTCACAAGCTTTATCCAGTTGCCAAAACTGATAATGGGGATGGATGGATGGATGGATGTGTGGGTAGGTAGGTGGAACAGGGCAGGGCATGACCTACCAAATAATTTTGCATTTTGTGGCAACTGCAACAAAATATCCAACAGAGAATCACTAAGCTCAATTACACAAGACCTAATGCAGACTGAGATGTGCGGAATAAGCTAATACTTCATTTACTGTGGGTAATATGTATTAAGAATAGCTACTGTTTACATTAGGCAAAAGCCTGTTAATAGACTATAAATAATTCATACTTAAAAAAATAAAATTGAACATATTCAAAACATTCAGCTTATGGGAGACTGGTATTTGTTTTTTAATGGAGAGATGCCAGTGAGAGACGCTCCTGTGTCTGACGCAAGTTCACCACTCTGATATGCAGAGGTTCTGTTGCGTTCTCCTAGCCTGAGTCCAACTATCTGAACAGGAGAACATGGAACCATTTAATACTATGTCTATAGAGTAGTCCAACTTCTTCAGAAATATATTATTAAGCTGAAAAAACTGCAGGAAAGGGCAACCAAGATGTAATTAAGTGCTCTAAAAAGATACAGTAATAAGGATTTTAAAGCATGTTGAAATGAAAAAGTTTTTAAAACTTCAGAAAGTGAAGTGGTATGCATTCATTTCTTGCTTATGGGCTTTCCCAGGGACTATTCCTGAGGCTCTGAAGCATGACTTGACTGAGGCGTTTGGATCAGATCACACTTATTTGGTCTCTCTCTCTGTCCAAGAACCCCAGAGAGCTCCCTGATTTTCGGAGGAACTCCATGAGATGAAGTGGCAGAAGAGATACCTAGAGTATCTTGTAAAGAGTAACCTGGTTTCCCCTGGGAAGGAAGGGATTGAAACAACATCCATAAAGGTACTATGAAGGGTACTATGAAAACTACTCTGCACCTCTACTGGATAAACTTGGTTGGATTTGCAGTTAGACTCTATCTGTGCTGATCCTTTGGAGTTTACTAAGGCATGGTTTGGTGTGGTTACCTGAGAAGATTTTGAACCTGTTGGTCCTGAGAAAGTGGACAGGGTCATCAGTGCAGTGACTACAGCCACCTGTATGTTAGATCCATGTTCATCCTAGTTGGTTAAGGAGATGACATGACATGGGGTTGGATCTAACTGGTAGTAAATGATTCCTTGGGAGAAGCAGTGGTAACCTACATTTCTTAAAAAGGCTGTAGTTCATTCCCTCCTCAGGAAGCCATCCTTGGTTCCAACGGCACTGGACAATTTTCACTTGGTCTCCAACCTTCCCTTTTTTTAGGGGACTTTATTGAAAAAGTGGACAGTTTACAGTTGCAGAAGGCCCTGAAGGAAACAGACTATCTAGGTCCCTTTCAATCAGGTTTCAGGCGAGGATATAGAAATGACATTGACTGTACTTGTAGATTGCCATTGGTAGGACAAAGATGGAGCTAGTATAGCCTTCCTTCAGTGGCTTTCATACCCCCAATCATGGTATCCTTCTGAACTGGCTACAAGGTTTAAGGACGGGAGGCATGGTGTTGCAAGCGTTTTCCTCCTCCCTCCAAGGCCAATTCTAATTGATGTGACAGGAGAGGAGAGATCTAGCCCAGGGTTCTACCCTCACTCTGCTCCTATTTAACATCTACATGGAACAGCTGAGTGAGCTCATATTTCAGTATCAGGTCAGGTATAATGAATATACTGATGATACCTAGTTAATGCATCTCAGCTTTTAGCTGAAGCAGTGATTCTATCAATGTTTTTTTCCAATATCTGGGGGCTGTAGGTTTTTGGGTCACTTGGCTATAGAGGCTCTCCATCTTTGATCTTGGATGGGTTTACATTCCCTCAGACAAAACTAGTGCACAATCTGGGGATCCTCTTGGACTTTCGGCTCCTGACACAATCCATATTGTATCAACTGCACCTTTCCTGGATCTGGAGGCCCTGCTCATGGTTACTTTTCCTTAATAATCTCTTGTCTGAACTATTGCGACATGCTCTCCACAGGACCAGCCTTGAAGACCATCCAGAAGCTACACTAGGTTCAGAATGCAGTGTTGCCAGCAGTTATGGATGCACATTGTTATACCCATGTAACACTACTACTTTGTGAGGTAGTCATGGATAGAAAAACTCCAAGCATGAACAGAAACTCTTATGTCAATGAAACAAATATTGAATCAGAACATTTCAGTGTTTGGCCTCAAGTGCTTTAATTTACTGATACTTATTTTGGTGTGAGGGAAGGGAGATAAGTAATTGATGGCCTAGTCCAGATGATATTTGCAGGAGATAAGTAATTGATGGCCTAGTCCAGATGATATTTGCATTGCATGAAGCTAATATTGTTTATACAAAATAAGAATTATCTGACCAGATTACTATTACCTTGTAGATTTTACGTTCTTTGGGGGACCGTAAGTATGTTTTTATAAAGATCATTCATGAAACTATATTAGAAGTGCCTGATGTCTATTAATATTACATCCTCTGACATCCAGTCAATGAAAGATAAAAGATAGCATTAACTTTTCACAGGGGAGCAAAATGAACATGTTAAAAGAAATGAGCAGATGATGTGCAGTGCAAGGTGACCCAGTCGACTTTAACAGAGTACCAAAATATAATCAAATAAAACCTATGATCTTTAGACTAGAAAAATGGTGAGCCAGGAAGGCAAACACAATTTTTAAATCTGCAAAGACCCACTGAAATAAATCATGCATACATTGAACATGCTGCTGAGTCTGCTACAACCACTTGATCCTTGCAAGGGCATCAATACTGAAAGGGTGAGCTTGAGTCAGGGTGAGCTCAGCTTTCCTTGGAACTCCAGCTCTCTCCAGACTACACAAAACACAGAAGCATCAATGCAAACAATATATTACCCACAAAGTCAGACTGCATTCATCCACCCTCTTCCAACTGTTACATCCCTGATAAGCCAAATAGCTAAACTGATTAACTACCACCATGGAGCTGGGAATGGTCTTCCTATTGTTCAGATTGATTGACCATTCTTGAGTCCATTTGGCCCTTAGCTTAGTTTAACATTGATTCTGATTTTTTTTCTGCTACTACAACCACAGTGTATTGCAATGTTTAAAACACAGTAAAATTATAAAGGGGAAAAAAAATGGCCTAAACTACTAAGGCATCAGCAGAAGCATCATAACATGGTAGGGTTGAGAATGAATTGAGTGCCTCCAGGAAGAAGATAAAGGGGAACTTAGGGGAAGGGATATGTATATGTCAGGCAAGGCATGTCTGTACTGCCTTATGCTGTATAATGGACTATAGCTCTCAGATACACAGAAAATGAAATCCCGATGCCAGTACTGAAATATGTTAAACCTCAGTTTGGCTGCTTTCTGAAGTTAGCATGTTCTGCTAAGTTACTGCTTAGTCCAGGTAGCAAACTGGCTTGGGCGAGACCTGCAAGTCACCAGTTGAAATCAAAGAACTGGAAGAGACCTCAAGCAACAACTAATCCTCAGTGCCCCAACCCATCACCAATGCAGGAAATTCACTACTAACTGCATTCCCACACAGCTTCAGTTTTAGAACCTCAGAGACAATGGATTGCTCTGTTAAAGCATTAGGACTCTGTCAAAGCATCAGGACTGCTAGTCCTGTGGCTGCTGATCCAGCATTGCAAGCAGGCTAAAACAGGAAGGAACAGGCAGAGGGCATGGGGACTGGAAGTGGGGATCCATGTATTTTGAAGCCAGCTGCCTGCCTGTGGGGCCTGGACTTCCATCATGCCCTCTATGGCTTCACTGTAAACTACTAACACTGCTATTGCAGACAATTCTGGATTGCTCCAGTTACCCCTCTCAGTAACTCCTAGCAGTGCCAAAGATCTGGAGTGGCAGAATGAGGCGCAGAGAGTAGCATCCACAAGTGGGAAAGGAGGAATAGATGGCTCTTTCTTTTTTTCCCTCTTTCCAGGAGTTACTGCTTTAGCCTTTAACAGGGCAGGGAAACTTTACCAATGTTTGACTTATTACACAGAACACCAAACAAAAAGGGACTGCAAGTAACTGCCACCCCTGCCTCATGGCAACAACTCTACCCAACTTGTTTCTAGTTGTGGTAAAAGGGATATTGTGGAGACATCAGTTTTTAAACGATGACATGCTTTCCTCCCAGCTTGAGGACAAGAGGAAAGTACATCACTGTGGCTGTGTGGATGAGACCACAGACCCCCGTCCTTGGAGTGCTGGCAATAATAGAAGCAAGCGATGAGCAAAGTTCATTTGAAATGATAGAACTCTCCATATGGGTAAAAAACAATTGCCATACAGAAGCCAGGTTCTCAAAAGGTATCCAAAGCTGGTATTTAAAATGGCTGTGTGGGAAGCAGAGAAGACTGCATCCAGGGATGGGATGATTGCTTCCATCAATTAGACTTAAAGCATGTTTCTTTCCAATTTCTAGATTCAGACAATCCAGACTATATAGTACAACAACAGTTATTTACAAGAATGATCTGAGAATAATATCTAAACAATACACACTCTGTAAACAACTAGAGGCATACAAATGTATATTAAAATTGCTGATGGGGCATTCTCCACCCAATATACCACTTACGTAAGGATGATCCTTTCCACAATCACAACACGGCTCACCTTCTTTTGAGTCAGCTAACAGTTGATAACAGTCAAACAATTCCAGAATACTTATAATACTTGTCGTTGCAATTCAGTTCCCCAATATCACTGAGTCTAGTTGCTAGAATGTACTCATTTTTCACCTATCTGATTTCCACACCATTCTGTTTTGAGAATAATTTGCTTTGGAGGCAGTGATGCACAAACTATCAGCATGACAATAGCCATAATAAAATGAACGGGGATGTATATTCCTACCTACGCTACTAAACAAATGAAGTAATTCTATCTGTGCCATGCTGTGTTGTCCACCTTTTTAAAATCGTATCTGTATGCTACATTTGCACCCAAACAGTTTCGCCTAACCTAGCCCTCTTCATCAGTTGTAGCACTAATTACAAATTTCTAGAATTTCAGTATATAAAATCCTTGGTGCTGCTGACTGGGAATTCAGAGCACTGTAACCCAAATTCAAGCGGTGTCATGGTTCCTGTTCCAATGTTCCTGTGAACATCGTAACCAGTTCCCATGCCATGCTGGTGCTGACACGTGTTACTGTTCGGGAGGCGCTGCTCTTGTTCTTTTGTACTGACATAGAGACTTTGGAATGTCTATCTGGGTCATCTCGCCTGTTCAAGGACACTTTCCCGAAGACCGGCAGGAACCGTTAGGAACACCTGCAGGCTGCGGGGAGTGGACTCTTACTGATTCTGGGGGGAGGGACTGGAACTGCCTAAGCTTTAATTGTTTGAAAGACCCGCACTTCTGCCATTCTCTGCTTTGCTCTTGAACTTGCATACTATCCAGTAACAAATCAGATATCCAGAAGCTTCTTGTGTGAGTCTGGTTGGAAACTTGGGTAGGCGTTCATCACAAGCGGACAGCAGCAGGTTAGGAAGACCAAGTAGATCATACAACAGATTACATGCATAGTGTTCTCTTTTCCTTAACACAGATTTCCATAAAGAACTTCTCAAGGATGTTTAGAGGGAGGGGCCACATCCAGAGTTATGGCACATGTTTGCTGTACAAAATATTCAGAATCTGACAACTCCAGTTAAAATGATCAAGAAGCAGGTGATGCCTGAAAACTCTGAGATCCAGAAATCTATAGGTAGTCCTTAACTTATGACCAGTCCTCGCATTTATGACTGTTGCAGTGTCCCCGCGGTCATGTGATCAAAATTTGGGTGCTTGGCAACCAGCATGTATTTATGCAGCTTGAAGCTTCCTGGGGTCACATGATTGCCACTTGCAACCTTCCCAGGGGGCTTCCAACAAGCAAAGTCAATGGGGGAAGCCAGATTCACTTAATGACCACATCATTCCCTTAATGACAGCGATGATTCACTTAACTGGTAAAAAGGCCGTAAAATCAGGCATGACTCACTTAATGACCGCATCGCTTAGTGACAGAAGTTCCGGTCCCAATTGTGGCTGTAAGTCGAGGACTATCTGTACTGCCAATCGCAGAGGAAATAGTCTAACTGATAAAGCACGCTTTAATTCAGCTTTCCAAATTCCTCAACGCTACTGCATAAGCAGAAAGCCATCAAGATTCGAATCAATCCGCTGCTCTGAAAGGAAAAAAAAAAACAGGACTACTTGAAGGTAACGCAGCTAGTTAAGCAAAGAAGGTTTGTGTGTAAAAGGATCTGAAGCTACAGAGTGACTAAAGAGCTCCGCGAAGCAGAATAAAATACAGCGTAGAAATCGCATACCAAAGATGTCTAAAGACGTGTCAAAGCTTCAAATACTTAACCGCTCCAACCAAACTCATGCTACCAAGAATATAAGTTAATAGACTGAAAAAGTTATATCTGAACGGAAAACCTGCATCTTTATATTACAGAATGGTAATAAAATCCCATACCAATTATCCAGTTCTTATGCTCAGAGTAGACATATTCTTTCACGCCTTAATTTTATGTTTTTTCTCTGCTGTGCACTAAAAGCACCAACATAATTATGCCTTCCAAGGTTGAATAAGGCCCCTGAAAAATCCACTCAGCTATTATTTGACTCTGTTTTTATTTCTAGAATTTAGGTTATACAGTTTCAAGCTTTTCTCTTTTTTAGCAAAATAAATGCATGACGAGCTTGAACATTCTTTTATAATTGTGTATAAAACAAGTCTGCTAATAAATGGAACACGGAAAACAAGTTTAAATATGTTAATTTCTACCTGGCACATGCATGCAATGCAAGAATTTCTCATTTTGCTTAGTTTAAGCACATAAAAAAAAAAAAACTTGGCTGGTACCGTAACTTCAAAATAAGCCATAAAAACTGGGCATATTTTTTGTGACGATGATTATTTAAAGTATTCCAAGTCTCCTTTAGAAGAAAACTTTTCCAAGGCAGATTACATACAATAAAGGAATAAAACATTATTAAAACCAATATTAAAATGATCAGAGTAGAAAAGTTAAACACACCTTTTAATTCCGAAACCCCAGTTCTAACTGTATCACTGGACAGAAGAATAACTCATTCAGCAAAAAGCTCAGGTAGATACATTGATGTTTAGAACTTCCTTAAAAAGATGACAATAATGTTTAAAATGACTTGCTTATTCCTTGTGCACTGGACCTTTGCTAATGCTCATGAATATTTTTGGCTTCCCAATTTCAAATATATGCTAAACTATCCTTTAGTTGTTTTAAGGCATTGAATGATTTGGGGGATCTTTTAAAAATCAATAATTATACCCATACCATGATACAATGTGAAACAACTTTGCAATCTACGGCTCATTCTTATTTCAACTTTCAAAATACGTCTTTAAACCACTTTAATTCCCACTTCACAGTTCTGGAAATGTAGCCCACAAATAAAATGTGTGTGTCGACTTGGATGAATCCAAATTAAGAACTCATTCCTGTCTCTTTACTGTCATACAACTTTTTGCCTAAGGTCTGTTGTCTCATGAATGTTCATTAAGACAGACACATTGGGGTCCTCCCAGGCAATCTCTTCCTTGCCTTTCAAACCCTTCTTTAAGTTTTGCTGGACCAACAAACTAACTGGATACAGCAGCAGTGGCAGAAGAATGAGTGAGACCAATATCCCATTGTGGAGTCTCCGCTTCCTGTCTGTGGACCTCAGAAATCTGCCTTCCCTTTAATAATTATGATCCAACTAAACATGATCCACAGATCATGATTTTGGGTACCACAGCCCACTGATTTCAATTAGTGCATCATTTAAGAAGTTACATACATATTGCTTCTACAGATAAAAGTGACAGAATATTAATGCCTTTTGGAAAAATTACAATGGAAATGTGTTATAACAGTAAATTGAGAAGTTATGTCCCCAATTTCATTTGCTAGGCTGCATCTGCCTTTTAAAGTGATTGAGACAGATGTCAGCTGGCACTGCCAGATGTCTATTTTCTTTACCTCTCCAAGCAACCTAACATACACCCTCTGATTAGTCAATGATAGGATAGAAACATTTGTATGAATTTATGCCAGCTATAGAAGAGAGAGAACTACCATATAAGGGTATAAAACTCAGACTGAAAAAACGAATTAATCCTGAGCTAAAATTCATACTTACCTGGATTGGAGTAAAACTTTCTCCAGCATGCAATACTTAGCTGCTTTACAAATGATCTCCTTAAGATATTGTTTGGTGGCTTCAAATACTAACTACATTTCTAAGCAGGTGTAGGTCAGCAGGAACCCCTTCAAACAATAGTTATTCCAAGAATTCTCAAGTGTACAACAGTATCCCAGGTGCTAGATGTAACCTAAGCATCTGAAAATCTTTGCTGAGTATTCTGATGCCTGGAGAATTACATTTCCCTCTCGCAATGCATTTAGTATGGAAATGTAGTGTTCTAACAGCCAGACACGTTTGAGGCAAATGAATTTTCAAACATTAATCAGGGTGAATAAAAATACCCAGCAGGCCAATAATCAAATAGCACTTCCAGGTCTTGACCAGAACCTTAAATATGCAGCATTTAGTCATAGGATTGTATCCAGACTTAGTTATGCACACCAACTGAAGCTCAGTAAGACTACCTTTAGTCAAATTGAATTTAAGGGGTCTACTCTAAAAACAAGTATGAATCTGCACTGCTGGTGGGCCACCATTTTATCAGCAGAGCACAGACACAGAGTGCAAAAATACCCAGATTCAACCCCACATTCCCAATATGACAAGAAAGAATCCTGTCTGAAACCCTGGCATCTTAGTAATTCCTAGTAATAAATCCCAGCAGCCCTTTTAGGCAGAACATCTGAACAAGAAGCCAACAACAACACGTTCCTACTGAGGAAGGATGATCTAGTGTCTCTGCACCATCTGGCACCCTCTTTTGTCAGGGTTTTTGACCAGTGATGATTTTACCAATGTTTAAGCAAATGTGGATGGACAGACATCTGCTACTGCCAACAGACTCTCCTGTTCAACGTAGGATGGTAAGAAGCACAGCAAATGGGGAAGTTGGGAGCAGAGAGGTTGTCCTAACCTTCTTCACAGTACTGACTGAGGCAATTTTATCCATGGGCTGCCTTTCCTATATGTGGGATGCAGTGGCACTGCGGGTTAAACCGCTGAGCTGCTGAGCTTGCCGATCGGAAGGTTGGAGGTTCAAATCCGAGTGAGGGGTGAGCTCCTGTTGCCAGTCCCAGCTCCTGCCAACCTAGCAGTTTGAAAACATGCAAAATGTGAGGAGATTAATAGGTGCCGCTTCGGTGGGCAGGTAACGGCGTTCCATTTAGTCATGCCGGCCACATGACCACGGAAGTGTCTACGGACAAACGCCGGCTCTTCGGCTTTGAAACGGAGATGAGCACCGCCCCCTAGAGTCGGACACAACTGGACTTAACGTCAAGGGAAACCTTTACCTTTACCGCCTTTCCTAACTTGGCATTAAAAAAAAAAGTACATTCTAGGAATGCAGCAAAAGCCTATTTCGGGGAAATTCTAAATTAACATGAATTTCTGGTAGTGAAAATGTTAAAGGGAAAAATAAATGCCCAACCTGTCTGCTATTAGGGACAGTACAGTCCTTAATAATGTATGATCTACCAAAGTGCCCAATATGTATTATTTAATAAACGTATTGGGCAACTGGGCAATACACAATCACCCAGTTGGGCAATGTTAAGACCTATCTGGGTCTGTAGTTACAAGCAGACTAAGAAGATTCAAGATACAGATGAGATACCCTCCTCTTCCAGCCACATGAATTAGATGGCTCTAATGTAGAGCTGCATTAAAACAGCTGCATCCAAAAAGGCCAAATTGGATGGATGGATGGATGGATGGATGGATGGATGGACGGATGGACTATCTATCTATCTATCTAAAATTTCTATCACCGCCCATTTCCCCCAAAAAGTGGGACCCTGGGCAGTTTACAATAAAAGTTTTCTTGGGAATACAGTCACATGGACAATTCAATGAGATGTAAGACCATCATATTCTGAAAACTTGCTTCTTTCTTCAGATATATGTAGGTTAGAGAACAAGAGTACAAGCTTGAATTTGAAATGCTTTTAATATACATCATTCAAACTCAGCGACGGTTCTACAAAATTTTCTTGAATTCAGTAGCCCTGCTTAAGGAAATCAGCAGATCACAGTTAAAGGCCACAGACACTACAAACGAATGATAACCCATTTCGTCTGTTTTATATTCACGTTTTTACATATAAGCCACTCTAAATTCAGCGCTCTTGTAAGGAAAGATAAATACGACAAAAACTTCGATGCAGCAAAAGACCGTAACTCTTAATGCACCCAATTTTTGTACTTGGTGATTGTTCAGATGGTATTACATCTTAATGGATTCCTTTTTAAAGAACTAGATTGTGATTAATTGCAGTGCATGATTATGTACATGAAAAGGATTGGCTTGAACCTTTGCCCTAACCATACACCAGGGTAAAAGGAAGTTATAAAAAGTTGATGATTTAATAGTTTTACTGAAATAAAACTGTGACATCTTAGTAGACACAAACAATCCTATTTGTGTGCTAAATGAGCAGCACTTTACTGCCTAACGCAAATGCAAGTCATGTACAACAAAGCAAACAAGTTTCTGAAGGGAAAAATTCTTTTGAATATTAACCCTTGGCAATATTTTCTCCTTCTCAATTCGGCTGAAAAGAGTAATCTGGAAAGATCTAGAACATTATTTGCAAATCCATCCCTCGCCACCCATCTCATTTGGTAGTTCTAAGCAAGTCAGGGACTCTCCACTAACCTATCTCACAAGATGATTAGCAGCATTTATGTGGAGGCAAGGGAGAGATGGATACACTTTGCCAGAGCCTAAAAACCCAGGAAGGCATAGCCAAGGCTGCGGTCCTATTACAATTAGGGCAAAGAACTGAGATTAAAATCATGCTTGAGGAAATTCAGAAAATTACCAGGAGATAACAGTAAAGCAGAACATGCAGCATTTTGAACAGAGAGTTGCTGGTCAAGTTCTCCTTTAAACAAAGAGAATGTGTCCGTGTAGCTTCAGCAATACAAATAATGACATGCTCTCTCAAGGAGTATCAGCTCCACAGAGGGAGGGAGAGAGAGTTGCTGGAAGGGATATATGAGATAATAATCAGGGACATGGATCCCAGAGAGAACGAGAGCCAATTGTGTTTGTGAAATCTGCAAGCTCAAAAGATGCGGGTAAGTGTCAGATAGATGCGGCCAAACACTAAACGTATCATTTAGCTACCTCTCATATGGCATCATTTGCTAATTTAAAATAGGTTGTTAAACAGTGTCCGCAACTAGTTGGAAGGAAGGGAGGGAGGGACGGAGGGAGGGAGGAAGGTTATACTGTTGAAATGAAGAAAGTGGAAGGTAACTAGAAGTGGACCTTTCCATAGAACTACTGTGAATTGCACTGATAAATTGACTGATTGATTGATTTGAATCCTACTTTTCATACAGGACCTTAAGAGGTATACAAAGCACTCCTTCCTCCTATTTTTCCCTACAGCAACTACCCTGTGAAGTCGGTTGGGCTGAGAAAGAGTGACTGGCACAAAATCACCCAGTGAGTTTCCATGGCTGAAGGTGGACCAAAACCTGGGTGACTTAACTCCCAGTATACCATCTTATTCACTACACCACTCTGGCTCTCAAAATAAATTCCTACGTTTTATTGCAGGGAGCACATATGTTGCACTTGCCTTTAGTTGGTGGATTTCAGGACTGTACTAAAAAACAGACTAGGCTAAGTAAGTCTGAACTGCCTGTCCTGATCTGGCATCCATGCACAAAACCCATGTTTGTCTATAAATCATAACAGTGTTTTGCATAACATTCTTTATTCTGAAAGGGTAGAGCATGATGGGTGTGTGTGTGTATGCATACACACACACACACACACACACATCCATGTAACAGTATGGGTTATGTTGCATGTATGGGAAAGTGGGCTGATTTTTTGGCTGTGGGGCAAAAGCAGTTCTGAGTGTGGAAGTAAAATAGAAGAACTACCTTAGAAGAAAGGTGTAATACTGGAAGTTAAAAAGTCTACAAGTGGTCAATGGATTTAATCCAAAGTTTCCATGTATATGAACTGGTTTCTAAGAATTAGTGTTAAAATGTGAACTCCTTGCGTAGAAGGGACGAAGAGTCTGCAGCACCTGCTGAACTGCAGCTCTCTGCATCTCTCACTGTAGGCCCTGCTGACTGGCCTTGCTGAGAGTTCTACCTCTACACGTGCAGAGCGCTGCCGACCTCTCCCATCCCTGCTGCGCAGAAAACCTGGAGGCAGATGAGAAATAGGTCTATTTAGGAAGGTCCTTATTTATTTTTTAAAATACGCCAGCATTTGTTCAAAATATTTTAGCCCTAGATTTGATTGTGAATCAAATGGAAAATGCAGCACACATTACAACTAAGTCTACTGCATTTATTGAGACCATTTGTACTGCTTCTCAAAGGACACCTAGTGCAAACTTTTTATGAGAGGCATCTGAACTACATAATTTTACTGAGGCAAAATACTTGGTGATCTTTATTGGAGAGGAAGTTTTCCTTCCTTGATTTTGGGAATCCAGTGCACAGAATTGGCATGAACCTGATGAGCAGATATTGTAATAGGGTAACATATATGTTATTCTTGCGGTAGGTGCCCCAAGTGCAGAGCACATTTGCATGTCACTCAGTCCCAGCCAATTTATGTACAAAAACCAGGTATCTGTTTCTACAAGTTGATCTTTTATAGGACTGACACAGAAAAGAACTGTATTTATTTAAACATGTGTGGAACTGGAAAGCTGATTATTGCATCTTTTTGGAAAATCACTTAGATATTTACCACACACAAGTCTATAGTACAACACATGAACATTCAGGATTGCATGCTGAAAAGGGAAAGCATCATTAGATTCTGTTCCACAGTTAAATTTCAGACCTAGGCAAAACTGTATTGCTCCCCATGGCCCAATCTGGAGCTAACAGAAATGAGTACAGATGCAACTCTCTGGCAGCATTCTTTCTAGTTTTAAGATTTGAAGGTCTATGTAATTTGTTTGGGAGGTGCTTCCATTAATGTTTAACACATTTATGCAATACATTCAAGCAAGTATATCCTTTATTCTGTAAAATAGGGTGCAGAATACTGAAATCATTTGGATAATCAGTTTGACCAACTGGAATATTCTTTACCTGCCTGCCTCATTCCTCAATATAAAGGTATGGAATGGGCTTATGATTATATACACCCCAAATAATTTAGCTTCCAAAAGTGTAGCTCGTTCCTGTGCAAAGCAAAGAGCAAGAGGAAGGATGTGGCATTTGGAGGATCTGCCTTCAAAAAAACTGAAAGTAAGCGAAATCTCACTGTTTTGCTGGCAGTAATAAGAAAACCAAACCATCAACCCAACATCATCAGAATAATTCACCTGACATCATGGGTGGCAAAGCCAGCTATGACCATCTCACAAATTATTATTTTGATCCAGTTGTTAAGAGAGAATTACAGCAAAACCTGCACTTTCCACAGCTATTAAAGCACTGACCCTAGAAGAGCACTCTTTTGTGCTGAACTATTTTATATCACGGAGACTATTAATCAGGTGCCAGTTCTACTGATGTGCTTTATATAGTTGACTCCTACCAGTACCTTAATTACCAGGTATTAAATGCTAATTAGGATCCTCTGCATTAAGGTTTAATTTCTAAAAACAAATAATAATGTAAAATCTAAAAAGTATTGCATTCCTTTGTTGTTGCTACCGCATGGATGCAAGAGGATGCAGCAATTTGCCATTGACAAGCAGGAGAGGAGCAGGTCATTTCACAAGGATAGTGTGGACAAAGGTGAACTGGGCAACTGATGAAAATCGGTGGTCAAGACGAAATAGCAATCTCTGAGCGAAAGAGTAATAAAGTTCCTGAAATGAAGCAATGCAGGTTTTAAAGTGAACTGTCATAAGTAGGAAATGGATTTCAGAGTAATTAAAACCGGAACTGAACCAACCCTTGGTCTAAATATGCTATGGTGCAGGGCTTCCGGTGAAGCTAGGGTAGGTTTCATATACTAGTACAAAAGCCAGCAAGTGACCTTTCTATCAAGAGCCAACTATAGGATAGAGTTAGCAACAAAAGGAGACTGCACAGATGCATCTGCACACACGCACCCATATATTACAGCTTAGCATCTACCTGCAAATTAATACATTAAAGACTGCATCCTGAAGAACATTCCTAGCATTACTGAATTCTGCAGCCAAGGAGAAGAAAACATGAAAGGGTCTGGAAAGCCATACTTCAAATGGGCTTGCCAAACTTGAGATTTTTACTTTGGATTAAAGGCCAGGGAAGCAAGAGGCTGGAAGTAATTATCACCTGCCCCCAGTGGGTCGTAAGACAGGGAGAACGCACATCTATATCGAAGCAGCCCACCAAGATAGGGAACAGTCCTCAACGCAGTTGTGCGGGTCACCTGCAGGAAGGATATGGAAACCTCCTCCCCCTTTATCCCCTCTTAGCAATGACTGCATGGGGGAAGAGAAAGGTAGGTTTAAAAAAAATAACGCTCCAAATGGAATATATTTGCACAGGGTAGAAACTCTGCAGTCCAAGAAGAAGAAATACAATTTCGGTCCTTTTTATTCCACATTAAAACAACAGTTACGAGGAACCAAGCCGTATTTATTATATAGTCTCTCTTGCCTGAGAAGAAAAAAGAATCAGCTAAGGCAAGCCATTTCAAAATGGGACGAGCAGCCGCTGAAAAGATTGTAACAGCCTCGGAGAACAGCGAACAGAACTATGAATCAGCAGCGAAAAAGCCGAATGCAGCAGCTAACATTACCCAACCCCCAACCATCTCACACGTTCTGCACAAATTATGTTAATTATATTAACTAAAATATGCAAATTAGCTGTGGCCCTTTACATTTCCCAAGGTGACTCTCCATGCTGAATATGTTGCATATTTGATGCACTAAAAGATGTTGGTTGGATAGGCAACTATTTTTTATCTGCTGGAACATGCATAATTTTAACGTTATTCCAAATATATTGTTTCCCCAAATAAACTGTGTGCAAAAAAAAAACAAAACTCTTCAACATTTTAGTTTTAAAAACAAAGAAACCTACAGTTAATTCCTCATGTGTGGCATAAACAACAACGTGTCTAAATATAGGAGATATACTCTGCGTGTGTTTGTGTGTGCACGAGTGAAGAAAATGAATGATTATATCCTATTTGAATTCTGTTTCAAATATCTGAGGAGCTGGTATTTTCACACTGTCTGAATTAAACCAAAGAAAGCAGATATGATATTAAAAAATCACCAATTATATCTATCGCCCATGTAAAAACCATCATCTGAAAAGCACACTGCTGATTAATTAAGACTGCAGTCCTGTACAGACATAGGATCAATGAAAGAAATAGCAGTGAATTATATTCAGAATGTTAGCAAACATATACAATATTCTCAGCAATAGATAAATATTTGGAGATAGATTTTTAAAAGCCAGATATAATCTGAATCCATTGCCTCACTATCCCAGAAGCAAATATTTCAGCAGTTAAATATACCCAGTTAAAATTACTGGGAAATATTTTATAAATGGACAGTTTTGCTCACTTTAATATTAAGTAATAATGTATTTGTGAATGTATGAAGTATACATTCAGCCAGGGGAATAAAATAAAACTTAAGGAGCAGCCAAAATGACTACAACAACATAAAATGGCCTATAGTTTGATCCTTTCCAAAGATCAAATGAACACAGAAATAGCAATGGACTCACCTAGGGAGGACTATCTGTAGAACATTTCCTCCATGCAAACAGTGAATGGGAGGAAGGTCTGAAACCTCCATAAGATGGGAGCTAGAGTACATAATATCAAGTGCAATTTTTTTTTTCAGGTGAGTTAAAATAGTACATCTCTCCATAATTCCTAAAATTTCAAGGTTTAACAGACTACTTTTGCAAAAGGAGGATTTAAAGTAGTTACAGGTTATTTTATAAATTCAACAAGATTCTGCCCAAATCTCTCTTCTACAGCACGATTAGAATAGAGATCTGTTGTATACAGAATAAAGGAGTTTTAACATCTTCTTTATTATGTCATAGATAATTCTAAATTGTGTATGTTCAGGTACAGTGTACTCTCCTCATGCACTAATATACCAGCAGATGATGCTGAAAGCAAGGCCAAACATTTGTAGATTGTTTAACTGTGAAAACACTCACAGAGGTGACTAAACCTCAAAGTGCAAAAAAAAAAAAAAAGTGGGGGGGGAGGAAGAGATGGAAACACAAAGCTCAGAAGTAGGTGAATTTGAGTTGCATCTCATAGCATAGGCTACTATGTTTGATGGCAGGACAATATTCTTATGGTCAACCTTCATCCCTTTGATCAAGTCTAAAAGCTTGAGACAAGGCAGGAGTGAGCCAGCTCCCATATGTTTTTTAACAGGCGGATGTCAAGGTTGATGTGCAATGTCAATTTTATTTTTCTCAAATGAAATGTTGTACTTGACAATACTAGCCGTAGAAAAGCCATATCTACAACAGCCACATGGAGTCCAAGCACATATTTGGATTCTAGGTGACCCATTAGTATCTGAATTTAGATTTCATGAGCCTGATTGGTTTTTTACAGAAATTGGCCATGTTCATTAGAATTATTACATTGTATTTTTTAAACAAAATATCCCATCCATACAGCCCCCCCCCTTTCTCTTTCATAGCACACACACAATAAAATAAGCTTTATAAATATTTTTTCTCTCCCCAGGATGTAAGATTTCATTCTTATCTGTCTTCAGAGCAGGAAGGGAGTTGCCATCTTTCCTCGAAGAAAATTCAATTACCATGACTAGCGTACATTAGTCGTTTTAGAATTCTGATTGAGTTTAATACTGTTTCATGTTGCATCAAAGTACAAAATCAATACCATTTGTCCAACATACAGGAAAAATGCAATCTATAAACTGCTCTTATTGAGTAATTAAACACCTATTATTGTCATGAGAAGGGAAAAAATGAATTTGGTAAGATAAATTCTCGCAAGAAAACACTGCAGTGATTAATACCTCCCCACGTATTAAATAAAAATGACTGTCTTTTGTACAGGACTGCTAGCAGAAGAACAGAAATGAGAGAAGTAGTTGCCAATACCACAATAACAGGCTAACCTTGAACTGAACTCCTTTCCTCAAGAAATTAAATGCTATAGCAGGACGTTAAATCCCTCCACTTAGAGCTCATTTGTGTTCCTTGTAACCTGCAGTTCCTGAAGGGGGGAAAAACTCATTATCTTCAAAAGGAGAATCCTTGTATAATTTCTTTACAAAATGTGCATATTGTTTCTCCCAAAAAAGTATTTCACATTAGAAGGATAAGAGTATTAACAGCATAAGCAAGGAGAAAGCATAAAAGAGAGAAAGACTTGTATCTCACAGATACCTTTTCTGCTTTCTGGACATTCATATCCTGTCTGTACACCATTTAGAAGGAAATGGGATGTGAATAGGGGTTAAAGAAAATGTACCTTTATGGCAAAAATTTAATCGGTCAGATTGATGTTAAGTGCTGAGATCTCTTTGTTGTTATATGCTTATATTCTACACACATACAGCTCCTCCCCCAATATTTATCCCAATGCCTGGCTTTCCATCCCTATTTTTCTTTTCCCTTGCACTGATGCACTAGGAACAACTATCAAGTGCAAAAGATGAATGTAAGGATGTGACACTTGTAAAGGGTAACCCTATTTCACAAGTGCGATGGGACAAAAAAAAGGGAAGGAGGGAGGGCGAAAGGCCACTGAAGCAATAACTGCTCACTGAATTACCATTAAATGGTAAGATTTATAATCCAATGTACAGTAAGTGCATATCTAATGGCGTTTGTCCTCTAAAGGAATATAAAGTAGATCTTCAAGCATGTGGATGTATACAGGCTAATAGTCATTCCTTGCTTCATTTTATTTAAAACCATTGAAGAAAAAGAAGGTCACTATAACCAACAAAGATGTATAAATGTAAAGTTTAAACTCCAGAGTTGTAAATATGCTTATGTCCCAGTGGAAGAAAAAAAAAATAAATGGAACTCATAGGCAGGACTTAAAGCCTAAATTAAGCGAATGATAAATATATTCTACATGCTTGGACTTGTGTTTCACTTTCACAGTCCTAACTGATCCATTCTTCATGCAGGGTGAAAAGGCAGCTTTATTTTGTAAAGTTAAAATTTCTCATTCAGAGGAATCATTAACAAAATGAGATATGATAGCATCCAGTATCTTGTATATATCAATATATATTCAAAAAGACTCCTCTGATCCACCCCAACCTGAAAACTGTGTTGTTTTGACAGAACAGAGTTAATTTTCATGATCAGAACCTTAGTTTTTATTAATGTTTACATTCAAGAAATAATAGCAATGTGAAGTGGTGTTCACACTCATGTATTTGGGCCACTTTCTGGTAACAAATAGCCTTTGCTATCATTCATATGGGTGAGATAATATTAAAGAAGTCCATTTTAGAGACAACTGGCTGAGCATTAATGCTGTACAACCACCATTGATTTTAACATGGTGTGGTTTTTATGCACAAATCCAACTGAAATTAACTAAACTTTGATGACAGAAGAATCTCCTCCAAAAAAAACAAAACACTGTACTTTGAGTAATCCCATTTGGGGTCCTTCAGATTCATTTAAGTCATTCTTTTTCCCTTCATCAGGTAAACCTAAATAAAAATGTGCTCCTAAAATTAAATGAAGAAAGTTGTTGTTGTTTTAAGGAGACATTGGGTCTTACACAAACTAATCAAAAGTCAGATCACCATTTCTACTGAGTTGTCAATTCAAAATGGTCTGGGCATAATTGTTCACTTTTTCTGAGGTATCTGGCTTCCTTAAACTCATTCACAGAGTACAACTGAGGGTACTCCCAAGCAGATGAGTGTGAAATGAAGCTGCTGAATCTTCATCTTCTGTTTTGTTCTTCAAGAAGTATGTTGAGGCGAGCAATTAAGAAAACTTGCTCATGAGCAGAATTATATGTTAGAAAGATTCAAAAATAGTGCCTGCTTTGTACTTTGCTGAGCAAACTTCAGTAAAAAGTGAAATACTGGCATTAGAAGGGTAAGTGCTTATGTTAACTAAGCCTTCTGGACTGACAGCATATAGAAATGTCTAAACAAACAGGAGTATCTCTCCATTCTGACCAAGATGTTATCCCCTCATTCACTGTGTTTACTGTTATGATGATTAGTTCAATTCTTACACAAATGTATTCTTAAACTGTGTGTGCAACACAGAAAAGCCAGGATTTGTAGAATTAAAGGTTTAAAAAGACTCCCTCTCTTTCTCTCCATGACACAAGTGAGTACTGCAGCAGTGCAGGAAGGCCACTTCTCCGCTATCTGATTAGTTTGTTTCAGAGAGGTGATAAAATTAATGGATTGGTTCAATTCATGGACGATGCCTTATTGTGAGAAGCAGGCAACGAGATTAAAGGAGGAAGAGGGTCCTAAAGAAGAAAGCAACTTCACTGCAACAGGAGCTAATTGTCAGGTGATAGGTTTAGCAAAACAAGAGGTGTTTCTGGCATTACATACCATCACAAGGATGAGGTTTTTCACCCTGCTGCTTCCTCAAGACAAGCTGATTTGCTAACAAAGTGGTCAGTTCAGCACTCCCTCAGCATCCCAGTAGGTTCACTGCCAGCTGCTTTCCCAAGCAGAGAAGCTCAAGCACCATTTTCCAATCTGATTACACGGCTTCTTATTCCAGCAACCTTAAACCTTCATGGCAGTCATCATTCCCCCCCCCTTTTTTTTTAAACAAAGCAAAAGAGTTGATAAGCTTACAGGATTTCATAATCGATGGTTGGCAATCAGCCAACCAGCCAGCTTCATTCACAACATAAAACACTTATAGTACAACAGTGCAATAAAGTAAAGAAAAAAGGCATCTTATTGCTCCATGCTTCAGCATGTTTATCCGAAAGTCAGTCCCTGTCAACAATACATTTACAGTCAAAGTATCATATTTTCCAGACCCCCAAAATAAAGGGGAAGATGGAAGTCTTGATGGGAGAGATGGTTGGGTGGGGGGTGGGGATATTGCGTAATTTTAATATAGAGAAATCAGCTAGGCTTTTCTGTTGTTAAATATGTATATTAATTTCTCTGCTACAGCTACAACAGCAACAGACAGGAAATATTTATTCAAATACAGTACATGCTTCAAGACTAGGTTATACCCTTTAAAACAATACCCTTTAAAACAATAGCCTCAAGAGTTGGCCTGCATTGCTGTAAATGAAATTAAAGTTACATTAAACTAAACGTCTTAAATTAAAACTATTTGGGGGGATAAGTAACTTAAAATAGATGCATTCCTAGAAAGTGATTTGAATAGAGTTTAAAAATGATTCCATTTTTATTCTGGTATCTAGTTACCTTAAAAAAATACAGGAATTAAAATATTGAAAGGTGCCTAATATGAAGCATTCTCCCTTCCCCAGTCCAAATGGAAAGACAATGTTGATGAGAAATTTCTTAAAGAGAGTATAAAATGTCATTAAGATAAATCATAAATCTACATGATTTCTGCCAGTCATTGCAACTGATCTTTTGTATGTAAAGGAGCAAGGCAAAAAGTCAACCAAGGCCAAGTAAGGGCATTGTGGTAAGCAAAAAGTCAACCAGTTTCAACATTATCTCAAAGATCAACTCCAGTGAAATGGGAAAAGGGAGCAATACTTTTATTTAGCTTCTCCTAATACAGATTTACTAGAAAGCATCTGCGAGGGGGAGGAATACAGAATTGGTGGGGTCATGGACCGACAGGAAGCTCTGGCGTGGGCTGGTCCATGAAGTCACGAAGAGTCGGAAGCGACTAAACGAATAAACAACAAACCATTAAGATGGTGAAATGGGTCAGCACTCTGGATCACAAGCACATTGACCCTCTATATCTCAGAATCATTAGTGAGAATCCCAGTTCTGCATTCAAGAGTTGGGATTTGAACGTGCACAGAGTTGTGGGGACATTCAGGTTTTTGGGAAGGGCTATCCTCTAAAATGGAGAGGATGGTTGCATCCAGGGGAGGAGAAAGCTGGATAAGTGACAGTCATACATTTCCAGCAGCGGGCATGATGCTGACTCAGGAATGGACACTGACAGGCACCAATGTCTCAGGCCAGCTTGTTCCTAGTGGGAGTTGTTTAGGGCCCTGGTGCTGACAAGTGCATGCAAAAGTCATGGGGAAATATACATATATACATGGTGTACATTTTACATTTCTCTGTATATGTAACAGCAAAGAAGGTAACTTATATCAGGCATATGTGAATGAATAGGGAAGTGGAACTGGGCACCTTTTAATACCTGCAGAGTTGGTGCTAAGTGTTCACTTGTAATGTGCGCTTGCAGCCTTTTGCCTTAGACATTTAAGTCTGACATCCTGGGATACGTGCATATATTATGCACACATGTAATTTGCATATATGTAGTATCATGCATAAAATGATGGCCAATTTAAAATGCCATTCTCTAATTTATATGCAAATTTTACCCCTAGTAAAATAAAAACATATTTTAAAAGCAGCTTATAATGCTAACACATTATTCCCATGAATGATTCTCAGTAAACTACATATGCTGACTCCAGGGCTCTTTTTTATTATTAAATGATTTATTGGTCGGAGAACAAACCCACTTAAACTACAGTGGTCCACATGAATCAGTAAATTTTCATGTTTCTAATTAAAATGTAAACAGTGTAATGAAGACATCAAGTTTTTAGGCAAATGTCTCTGCTGGTGCCACTTGGGGTATGGTAATTACTGGAGCAGATCTATGGATGCTCCTGAATCCTCTACAAGTCCAGATTAAAACCATTACTGCTAAACCTTTCTTTTGCACCAGGGAATTGTGGGCTCCAGCCTATTCCCAGTTTGCTTACAGAGGCAAATATGCACTCCTCACTTTTAACTGGTACAGTAGAGTGATAGTTTACCATACAAATGACATCTGCCATGTTAAAACATGATTGCTGATTTTGACATGAAATTCATGTATAGATTTCAATTGATATAAAATACGGGATACATTCAATTCATGTTTCCATTATGAAAGAAATCCAGTTAAGAGGATTCTTTCCTAAACACATAAAAGGAATGGATAAGATTTCAAGAAACCTGGTTTTTTAAAGTTTGTTTTAATCACATTCTTTGATATGTACTCAGAGCATGATTCTGTGTGACACACTAAAATGTGTCACACACTAAAATGAGCAGAGATATGCACAGATACTTAGCTTCCACCTAGCCCCTTTTCTATTAAATAGGTGTTTTTAAAAGACTAAATGTGAACTGCATAGTCTGCCCTTCCTCCACATAGCCCCCTTCAGATGCTATGGACTAAAACTCGTATAGTTTTCAGCCTGGCCTGCCTAGATGATGGGTGTTGTAGTCTAATACATCTGGACAATGCCAGGCTGAGGAAGGCTGACACAGGCACTCTGGTTTTAAACAGGGCACCTATTTGGAATGCAACTAAAACCCCTTCTGTGTTTCTATTTAACGCTGTATTGGATATTTGTCAGAATTTATCTTAAGGCAAGGGCCCTCTCCTGTGTATACCAAGGAATGTGAGCCTCATCTGCTCACAATTAGCAGATCTTGTCTGCTGCAGCCGCTCTCCCCCCAGCCCCCACGTACAGTACTGAACAAACAGAGCTTTATTTTTAAAAAAAGATTAAAAATAACCTCCTATGCATATACGGTGTTTGCTGATTTGCTGTTAAGCACTTAAATAGATGTCATGCCTATTTTGTTTATTCTATTCATGAAGCCATCTTTTTCTTCCCCATGGCACTGAATCAACCTAAAACTGCAGCCACTAAAACCAAATACTGCACAAAGGTTTTAGCACACAGACAATTCAGACCCCGATTAGTATACCTATTTTTTAGATTGTCAGTACATTAGTGCTAAACAAGAATGTCTGCTTTACTAAGCTGGGTTGTGAAAATAAATGTCATAACAAATGCATGTGTGTGAGGAGAAAGATTTTACAGAGGGATGCCTTGTTAAAGCAATGTACATTCTCCATCAATATCATCTGAATATAGAATTCACTAAAGCACACATTGTAGAGTTCTCACAATGAGGAAAAAAAAACCTTAAATGTTCTGTACAAGGATTTTTGCATGAAACATTTTTCTAACAATGAAAGATTCAGTTAGACAAACAGAATCCTGAATGGTGGTTTTTCACAGCACTGAGAGAAGTGAATAATGGTTTAAAACAAATTATGTTTTATTTAGCTGAATGTTAAAAATAATTTTTAAAAATCCTGGTATTCTATTCTCCAGCATGTAGCCTAAGACAATATGAGAACTCTATACTTTCCATCCACCTCCAAAGCCCAGATTAATCAGGTCTTATTTTGTTTTTTGTTGGTCTTTTTGTTTGTTTTTTTGTAATGCAGGCAATAAGTGTTTGGAGTTCATTCAAGGTATTTCATTAGGAGCTTATTCATTTAACATAAACGTTCCAGCCATCTCAAAGCTTTAACCTTTCTTGAAATGTGAATGAATAGTTTAAACAAGAAGATTAATAAAAAAAGGGATGTTCCAATTCCAAGCATGGCATGCTATGTATTTCGAAATTTGTCTATGCCAGATGCTGTCAGTCAGAACAAAAAACTGTCCAAGCAGACAATCTGTGTGTCTGAATGTTGATCATGTTGGAAAGTAAAAAAAAAGAAAAGAAAAGAAAAAAGGAAAGGGGGGGGGGAATGTTTGTGTCAAGGATTCATGGTCCTTCATCTTTGCAGTAGAGCAAACACATCTCTCAGTACAGCGACAGACAGCTGCTTCCACTTTCTAATGTGCCCTAACTTAGATCACTGAAAGAATTGTCAGCACTCAGAGAAACACACAAAGATAACACAGCCAGCTGCCATGAAGGGGGGGGGGGGAGAGAAAACCAGAACAGCTCAGAAGAAATGGGATTTGTTCCATTTGCATGATGCTGGCTCCCTTGGGCCCCTTTCTTTCAAATCCACAGCACAAAAGACAACACTTAACATATTTGCTTAAAGATGACAACCTCACGTTGATTTCATTTGGATGTAACAGTGTCAGGATTACAGATATGAGAATATATTATACCTGTAACGGAGACTGACAAAGGTATCCATCAGTAGAACTGTCGGATTCATCTGCTTATACAGCCATTTTGCCATCCCAAGGGGTCTATCTAAGTACTAACTTTGGAAGACTGAAGGTCTAATTTTATTACACCACATTTCAACCCACTAAACAATATTATTTCTAAAATAGATCATTTTTATTGGAAGTCTCCCTGATGAAACATCTAGTAGACACCAGAGAATTTATGGACTAGCAGAATCCTCTGAACTCAATACACAGCCAATTTTAAGCAACTTACTTTCTATGTTAACAAAACGTAAGATCAAAAATGATCAGAATCACCTTTTGAGGGAAAAAAAGTTGAACTAAAAAGAAGCTACCCATTTTAATACTGAATGCTCTAGTCCATTCACAACACTGCACTGAATTATTACAATGATAGTCCATTCACAAGCACATCAAGAACAGCATCTTTGGCTCTTTAACTGAATAAGTACCACTTTATTCCTGTATTTATCTCGCTAGTACCTAAACACTTCAGTGGTTTGTGGTGGCGGCATGAGGAGCGATAACTAATTACTGCGCTCACATATATTTGGGGCTGCCAATGGTTGCCTGATTTTTTCTGTTAAGGAATTTCTTCATTCATATCTGAACGCCCAGTTAACAGAGTTAAAACCAAAACAGACCATTCATGAAATATATGGCTATGAAAATGCTGATGTCAACAGACATACACATATTTCTGCAGTTCGTCTCTCTGTACCATTTTAAAGATCGACCCATGCACACGGCCCAGGCAGTTTTTGATCAAATTAAACAATAAGGCCAAGGTTTCACCCCATTTCCAAATGCATTACTTTAAATAGGGTATGCAGGCCCATTCTCTCCCCCCCCCCTCCTTTCTTTCTCTTCCTTCTTTCTCTTCAACCCCTCCCACTACACAAAGTGACTAGGCATAATGAAATGCTGGCTGCAGGCCTTTGTCCAGTCCAGAGGAACTCTAAACTGCTTGTTGCTATTTGCTAGCAGAGAAGAACAACTGCATCATAATTCACTAGATTGAAGACGTTTTGTAAAATGGAGTTAACTGCTGTACGTGGAATTTCAGCCTTGCAGTTGGTTACTAATCATTATCTTCAATTTGTTTAGTTTCATGAAAGAAAGGGAGAGAAAGCAGAGCAAAATATATGACAAGGTGGGGGGAAAGGGTGAGTCTGCTGGTTTGTAAGAAAGCAGCCCTGGAAATAGCCTCATACAGCAAAGCTCTCTTAAGATTGCAACACACACACGGATCCCCTTATTCCACCTCTCAGATTCCTAAAGAACTCTTGGTTGGAATCTTCAGCCCTAAAATCTGGGCGACACGATACTCTAAAAAAATGCACTGTGCTTTATTTTGGAAAAGGTATGGCAAGGGCTCCAAAAACAAAACCATCCCTCTTCACATCTGCCATTGCTCAGGCCCAACCCATTCTTTCTTCCTAAGTGGTGCAATTGTCTGAGTGGAAAAGGAAAATAAAGCATTTAGAGACAAGTGCATATAGACAGAAACTGAGCTGAGAATCTGGGGAGGACAAATATTGGAGCCTACGATCACCTAGAGCTTTAAAAACGCAAGGCTCAACTTACTCCAGTGGTGACCACTTAATTATACAATTAATACATACACCTCCTACTTCAATTAAAAATATATAAAATGTTATTTTAAAAGAAATTCAGACAGCAAATGTCAGGAAGTGTGACTGTGTTTCAATCTCACCGCAGTACACTAAAGTGGGGTGGGGTGGGGGAGAAACACCATCTTCTCTAACACTTCTTTAGAAAACAATGGAAGGATCTTTACTTCAAGGACAAACACTTAGCTTTTAAATTCGAACCAAAAGCACTATGTTACAAAAGGTGTGGCCATCGAACTATAATGTTTGAGAGCATCCTTAAAGCATTCTTTGAACAGTAAAGTGATTAAATTGCTTCACTTTTTTTTTTACAATAAAGAAACACATTTAATTATGTTGTTCAAAAGTCATCAACAGAATTAATGCCCTTATAAGCATACTTACTAGTATTTCATTCTGGAGAGCCGATTCATTTGATTCTGGTGCCACATTATCATAGCTGCTATCAGAAGTATTCAGACATGCCTTCCTTCTAAGCAGTATTAAGGAGGCTGTGAAGACCCTCTTGGTTTAAAAGCGCCTGCCCTTCTTCACAGCAAAAAAAGTCTAAACGGAAAAGCTGTAAAAGCCATCTATTCAACAGGGTGGCTTAGAAAGATTAAGGGTTTGGACTTTTAGACAAGGGTAGCGTACACTGTCAATCATCTAGTGGGTAGAAGCTTAATTCTCTCACTGGATTATATTTCTGGATTTATTTAGCAATTAAAATATTGCCAAGGTAGTATACAATCACATGAACTGACTGGTAGACCAAAAGAAAGTCCTTTATAGAAGCTTGTCTCTGACCATGACCAGCCAGGTCACCCAAAGATTCTCACGAGGGCATGATTGTGATAAACATTCCGTGATATTTTCCACCCAACAAACACTGTATCTGTTGATAGAGGCTAAATTCCTGAGCAGCCTGGCTATTGGCAGGGCTGTCTCTTCTAAAGCAATTGAAACCAGCAGCAAGCACTCCTCATGGCAATGAATTTCACAAATTAATTGAAAACAATCCGTTTTGTTTCTCCTAAATCTATTGCTGAATCAAGAAAGATTATGAGGAGAGAGACAAAAATGACATTTCCAAACAAGCACGCACGTGGTAAACTGATTCTTATGTCTGACACTCAGTTCATACGTTTTTAATGTAACATCTTCCAAACCAAAAAAAAAGGGGGGGGGACAGAAAGGAGGGGAAAAAGTGAATTTCATAAACAACAAATCTCAAGCATTATTTAGTCTAACTGAGACCCCAAAACTATGAGGAAAAAATACATACCAAGGGAAACCATCTGTATCTGCAGCACTAGAGCAATGGACCATTATTCTGTGTTAACTTTGCCTCCTCTGTCCCATAATATCATTGCAATATTTATCATTTGTATTCAGAATTTCAGATAATAGTTTCATTCTTTCCAAGTCAGAAAATCCCAAGAGAACAGCGCGCAAGATAATTATTTTAATTACATATACGGAATTATGTATATATTGAGTCTGGATGGAAAAAACAATCTTAATCTCTGTTCTCCATTTTTTTTAAAAAAAAAATCACTCTCCTACACTCTAAAACTTATACTTTCTTCTGGCTCTCAGATTCAACACTCGTCATTTCTACTTGGGTAAACACCCAGGGATTTTCACATACAGCAATTTCTACAGGGGTATTACTTTTTTGCAGCCAAAAAAAAAAAAAAAAAAATCTTGTCGTATCGTAAGGCTAACAAAGTTCTATGGACTGAAGTAGTAAATCCACTCTAGCTTTTCAAGAAGAATAAAGCACACTATATCTGACCCCACCCTCCCAAAGCCAAATACAGAGAAACAGCAGAAAAAGCCTCTGCTTGTAGTTTAACTCCTCCTGTTCCAAATCCTATTTGGGGGAAGAGAGGCTTGAGGCTCAACTGTGAAACTTGAACACATTTCCTTTGGTCCAAACCAAACCATCATTAGTCTGCTCTGTAATTTCTAACCAAGCTTTTCACCATGTAAAAAATAGTCATCTTTGGAATACATTTTTCTCTCTGGCACTTCTGTTCCAGAGGAGTGGAACTTCATTCAGCAACCATTCAAAGTTTCAATGGTGCTGCAAAAGGAATTTTACAACCAGTCCTAAAAGTTACAGCTGTTGCAGCATCCCTGTGGTCACGTGATCGTGATTCAGGCATTTGGCAACCGGTGCACATTTACAATAGTCACAGCATCCCGCAGTCATGTGATCACCATTTGCTTCACAGCTGGCTTCTGACAAGCAAAATCAATGGGGAAGCTGGCAGGAAGTCACAAGTCCCAGTCACATGATATTATGCTTAATGACTGTGAGTGATTCGCTTAATGTCCGCTGCCAGAACTGTTGGGCACAGTCACATGATGTTTCACTTTACAACCTTGTCAACAGAGTTGCTAGTCCCAATTGTGGTTGGTAAGTGAGGGCTACCAGTCCTGGAAAGTATCTGCAATGTACCCTCTCCAACCAAATGTATCACCTGCTTGGACAGACATCCAAGCTGACAAAAGTGATTTGCTATATCATCCAAACAGTGACCTCTGGCCAATGTTTCTTTTCTCTCCAATTCCTTGCAAGCCCCACCACAAGAAAACTATATTCTCTGCCACACCTTTCCTGAGAGGGCAGAGAAAATTATACTCTTATGCATCTACCTCCAGGAAAGTAACATGCCTTAGTCTATCTTCTTATCTTCCTTGTCTATCTTTTTCTAGACCTTCATTAATAGATTCACAGTTCCCAGTAATTCATAAGTGAGAAAGCATACAACGACTTGGAAAGAAATAGATGCGCTTTCTGAAAAAGCATATCCATGGGTTTTGATGCAAATAGAAATAAAAATTATGTCTATTGTCAGAGAAAGCACACTCTGGGATGCTATACTAAAAATGCACACTCATGTACTATCAGATTAAATTACAGTATCATTAAAAGGAGAATGTATCTTCAACATTTAACTGAAGTTTGCAAAGAAAGGCTGCATATCTCAGCACTGAGTAGTTTCATGTTATTAAACTGACAAAGAAGTTGCCTAGAAAGGACTTGACAACATCAATTATATTATTTATAAACTGGTTGCAATTAGGAACCTCTCAATCTCAATCATAAACTAGCTGCAGGAAGGCAATTTTCTCTAACCTTCCACTGCCAGACTGATCCATCCATCCGTCCACTCTCACTTGGACAATTGTTTACACAGACAAGATGAGAGGCCTTCTCAGTGACAGCCCCCACACTCTTGAACTTTTTATCCCCAGAAGATTGCAAAGCTCCCTCTCTCATGGTTTTTAGAACAGAACCCAAAGCTGTTTTATTCCACCAAGCCCATTAGGATGTTGCTGGTGTCCACTGGGAATTATTGGTTTTTGTATCCTTACTCTCTGTAACTTGTTCAGACAATGCATTAGAGGGGGGTGGCGTGGGGTGTCAGACTGACCAAAACATCACTGTGGGGCAAGCCCTGTCCCTCTTCTATGTGCATGCACAAAGGGGTGAGAAATTGCAGCAATTCATACAAACAGTTTGGCTACTCCCCCGCCCCAAAAACAGGCAGAGTAAAGGATAAGAATTTAAGTCTGATGTAGTCATGTCCAAAAACAGTTTCCATGGTTTTGTATGCAGAATTTACAACCTACAGGCCTCATTTGAAACCTGCTGCTTCATCAGTATTTTTAGGATGGACCAAATGAAAGCAAACAAACCAGTTTTCTAAGATAACAATTACTAAATGGCCATTTGGAAGCCATTTTAATGGCCTCAACAAAGTGGCATTGTTAAAGCCTCTTGTGATAAAACCTACAAACACTTCTAATATGAACTGTTTTGTTGTGTATTACTATATTGATATAGTTAAGGCACCAGGCTAGAAACCAGGAGACTGAGAGTTCTAGTCCGCCTGAGGCCTGAAAGCCAGCTGGGTGACCTTGGGCAGTCCCCCTCTCTCAGCCCAGCCCACCTCACAGGGTGGTTGTTGCAGGGAAAAGAGGAGGAGGAAAGAGTATTAGGTATGTTCACCGTCTTGAGTTATTTATAAAAATAATAAAGGCGGGATAAAAAATTTTATCTACCTATCGTATGTATAAACCACAATTTTTTAAAAACCCGGAATTTTAAACCAAGGGGCTCAGGTGAAAGAATATAAGGCGTTTACAAGAGTTGGATGAGCCAGGCAATTTTTTCAGCCCCAGGGTCATATGCGATGCTCACTAATGAATTGGCAGCTGAACACTTGCACAGATGGGAACAGAAACAAAAGCCTTACTCCTAACCAACAATCTCAGGGCATCTAGGATTGTGAGGAAAGGAAAAATGAAAACCTCTCGTTTTCTCTCTGACTTGTGTTGGAGCTGATTTTCCGAAAGGTCCTATTCCTAGATGGACTCGTGACCACAACATCCACTCAACCTTGAAGCTACGACTTTCCAGCTTTGATTCTAAGAGGGTTCTGCGCTTTGCAGGAAGAGGTCACTTTTCTGTGTAGCCAGCAGGGACTCCCACCTCCATTTGTTCAAAGGAGCAGGATGTCCTGGGTATCCACAAAGGGTCCCAGGTTTCCTGTCCCAGGCTTAGGTGGGTCTCTCGAAAGGTCTTCATGTCGCCATGCAGATGGTGCCAGGCAAACTTATTACGGGATTATTATATTGTTGTTCCATGACAAAGTGCTACAACTAAAAAAACCCCTAATATTCACCCATCTTATCTCATTTGGCAGTGGAACTCAGAGCATCGTTCCAGGTCACTTTGCCACACCTGGAGAAGGCCATCTTTCTATTACATGGCCCCTAAGCCTTTTAGAGGTTTAAAAGTGAAAAACAACTCTTTAAATGGAAGGACAGCATGGTCTAATGGTTAAGGCAGACTGCAGGCTGTTCTCAGCCACAGAAGCCCACTGGGTGACAGGTTCAGTCATTCTCTCTCAGCCCAGCCTACCTCATACGATTGTTGTGGGGAAAAACAGGAGGAAAGAACCCAATGTATGCCATTGTGAGCTGCTGAGAGGCAGGATATACATCTAAAAAATAAATATATGGGGTTTTGAAACAGAAGTTTGTTCAGCTGCTAAAGTACAGGTAAATGTGATCAAAATATCCAGCACTAGTTAATAATCTTGTGTTCCTCTTTTGGACAAATGGCCGGTTTTGAACTGTTTTCAAGGCACTGCCATAATAGCCCATCATAGTCACCTAAATCACCAGAACACCACAGATACGCTTCTCATCCTATTTATATGTAACAGTTGGTCATACCTCCTTCTCTTGCCAGCATTCTTTCAATTATTAGATAACCTCTACCGTAACTCTATGTTCCAGCTTAAGCAATACTCCTACCCACATTGTTCTTCTAAACCCTTTTTTATTCTACGGTGTTCCTTGTTGTTTTGCTGTTTTGGGGTGTCGGGAACCTCCCTAGAATATTTTCAGCAATCTTTTACTGACTTTTCAGGCTGAGGCCTATAAAAGCAAGGGGAACCCTATCATATTTATATGCAGGGCCAGGAAGGGAAAAAAAGTCCTTTAAAAATCCCCCCAAACCCTTACAAATCAAAGTGCAACCTGTTTAAACAAACATCAAAGTAAGCAGTTCCCTTCTAAATGGCAAAGTGCCTGAACTGAAATTACCAAGTCCATTTGGATAGGATGGAGAGCAAGTGGGCCAATGTTGACTTTCTTTTTCTACATTGCACTGATTATGGGTAGCAAAAATTATGATCCAAGATATCTAGAGTGTAAGCAGATTAGGTTAATAAAGTTTTAGCCAATGTTCATCTGATTTACAAATGTGATTCAAGGGATGATAGGGTAGCGATGGGCCATCTAATGCCCTTTTGACATTTCATTTTGTTATCCATCTCAACCAGTGTGCACAACGGCAAAGGACTGTGGGAGCTGTAGTCCCAGAGCCTTGTCCTTGCAAGAGAGGCAGATCAACTATAAGTCAATCATTCAGTTGTCCTCTCTAAGTTGGTCTGATAAGTCCTCATCTTCCTTCTCTGTACTTCTACCTCCATTCCTTCCTTCTCTCAAGCACCAGTACTTGCCTATTCTGCCACTGGGGATCTCTCTATCAAGCAGCTGGTTTTTTTTTCTTTCTATTAGGGTATTTTCACACTTATGACCTCTAGCCATCCTGTTCACCATACACAGGCATTCTCTCAGGTTTCTGTATCATGGAAACACACAGCCATTCAAAGCTACTTTGCAGAAAGGAGCAGTAAAAACAACATAGAGCCTGGATGGAGGGTTTCCCCACAAGTCTATCCATGGACTCGGGAGATGAATTGGTCTCTCTGGTCTCTCTTTGGAAGTGTCTCTTCTTCAGCTGAGCACTGATTCATGACCCATAGTGTGTCTATCAGTTGGGAAGCAGGGGAGGGAAATTAGTTGGTGGCATGAGCTGGCTCTTTGCCTGGAGCTGCAGTTTGACACATTAATCAGATTTTGTTTTAATTTTTGCACCTGGAATTTAATACTGTATCAGGAAATCTGTATGGCTTGGAAGATAAGGTGATTTTGTTCTGCTATTGATTGTTAACCATTTCAGATAGAGATGCACACACATCCTCTTGCAAGGACTCTTAGTAAGACTCAGCTCTTTTTATGGCATTACTGAAAGACAAAGGGTTAGTTGGCCAAAGGAAACTACAAGCAAGTGGTCTACAAACTGAACCAAGATATTCTCCAAAGTATGTATTTTTACATGCTGATAAAATAAATAGAACTGTGTTTTCCTCCTTTGCTGAAAACCTTTCTCTCCTGCAAAGCCAAACTATACACGGGCTACATATCCACCCCATTTAGTCCTGTGTACATTTATGTAATCACCAAAGCCTGACCTTATAGTGATCATACTTACTGCTAGGTATGACCATTAAATTCAGTGGGATCTACTCATAAGCACAGATACACAGAATTACCATTTTTAGTTTATCCTGTCCCATTTCAAACACAATGTTGAAGAAGAAAGCCTGGAACACACATATCTGGTTACAGAGCTGTCAAAGTACAATAATGAATATAATGCCACCCAATGTGGATGAAGGGTGGTCACATTTAACAATATCATGGAAGCTAGGCCCACTGATTATAAATGAAAACTTTAGGCTTGGAGGTAACATACTGTTTAAAATTACTTGCTACAGAAGCAAACAGCAGGGCAAGCCCCAATTATGTGCATCCCAGGTTTGCTCTTCTACTAGGCTAGATGAACATCAGTTATCAGGTTAGAACGTTTGTGTATGGTGCAGCGAATCACATGACAGGTCTACCTTAAAACAATGTTGTAAGATTAAAATTAAAAATCCACTGAATTCTTTGGAAAACATTTAAACCAAGGTTCAAAGAGGAAAAAGGAACCCTAATGTATTTATACTCCATTTTAATAGCAATGGAGCTAAGTTACGTTCATATTTCAAATGATTTTTTAAAAGAATTGTCCACATAAATAAAGTGAAATGTGGAGTTCCACATTTCACTTGCTATCCCGTCTCTATAAATACGTATCTTTGCAGATTTTTCAAATATATGCTTTGAGAGAGAGACACACACACACACCAAATGTGATTATTCAATTAATACTCCAAAATTTTGTGGAAAAGCTAGCTAAAGCATGTACATGCACACAAACATCCTTCCAAAAAATGAGTTCTGCAATTTATACCGTGGAAGCTGCAGAGTTTAGTCTGTCAGCCCAAAATTGGGTTAATGTTGGAATAGGACTTTGTTATCATTACAATGGCATTTCTCCACTTACTCTGAATTATTCAAAATGCAGCCTTAGTACTTTCTATCAAATTAAATGACTGGCTAGAAATGCCTGCTATATAAAACGCTGATTGACCATCTACAAAACGCCATTCTAGCTTCTGAGATCCCGTATCCTTTCTTTCAATGGCTTGCAACAAAATATTAACTAATGTGGCTGTACACATTTCAAAGATAATTTGAAAAAAAATAAGTGTTTGGGCCCTCTGCCAGCTCAGCACTTCTCTGCTACTTATTAATGCAGGGTTTTTCAGACAGTATTCCTTGGAACCATGGGTTCTGTGAGAACCTGATGGGGTTCCATGATAGACTTAAGGAAAAAAAAAAGGTTCACTCAAATCCAGTCAATTTTCTGTCACTAGAGCTTTGACTTTTGATCAGAGGTTCCAGGATTAAAACAAAACAAAACAAAACCTAAACTAACAGATTCTGTTGCCTGAAAAGTTTTAAAACCCCTTCATAAAAGAAGCACTTTTTCCCCCGGGCTTCTAAGTAAACCTAAAAATGTGGCTACGTTAAGATTCCCGAGAACTTTAATGTGTGAATTTTTTTAAAGCAGCCACAATAAAGAGCCAGTTTGGTCTAGTGGTTAAGGTGCTGGGCTAGAAACCAGGAAACTGGGAGTTCTAATCCCGCCTGAGGCCTGAAAGCCGGCTGGGTGACCTTTCTCTCAGCCCAACTCACCTCACAGGGTTGCTGTTGTGGGGAAAAGAGGAGGAGGAAGGAGTATGAGGTATGTTCATCGCCTTGAGTTATTTATAAAAATAATAAAGGTGAGGAAATAAATAAATAAATATTCATTCATTCATTCATTCCCCAGGGAGATAGGCAGCCTGAAAAATAATGGGCTTCTTTAATGAATAGCAGAGAGGTACTGGACTTCTGCTAAGTCTAAAGCACGTTTTTCAAACTTTCTGAAGCATGAACAGCCCTATCAACAACCCCTTTTGAATCTCCTTAAAACAACGTAAACTTACAAACAACGTAAACTACACTGTGCCATTTACAGTGTAGATGGCACAGGAAACTGCAGCCCTAAAGGCACATGGGGTGCCTCAATTTGATTTCATGGGATCCACTGCAAGCAATTTTAGATCTCTGGCCAAAGCAAGCGCTCCTCTCTTGGAAGAGTGCTGAGAGGGTGGGAGAAAAACAAAACCTCCCTCAAATCAAGCCTAGTGTCCAGTGGCTACATGGACATGCCCATGTTGTTTTTTAAAGGAAAAGAAGGAAACATCAGAAAGGTAAAGAGAAAGTGGACTAGAAAACTAGAAAAATGGTCTACGGGCAGCCCTCACCAGTGTTTGGTTTATGTACCATAGATTGAGGTCTTTGAGTCTGACCACAGAACCACACTGCACGCAACAGAGTACCTCTAAAAACATGGCCCAGGACAGAATTAGGAGAAGCCTCACCCGGACCTAAGATGGAGCTGCTCTTCCCCAAATAAGTCTTACAGATGACCCCAGAATTTCTCAGCCTTTTATTTATAGCATATTGTTGGATTTTTTTTAATATAGCCACCATTAATTTAAACAAGTTCTTCACAATTGGGCCTTTTCGTCTTCTAGTTTTATTGTGTGAAGCATACCAAAGTGCAAGGAATATAGCGAAATTAAAATGGGAATCAACAGAAACAATGTTATGGGTATGTGACATTTAATGAGAACTTCTGAAAGCCAAAGTCCCACCTCTCAGTATACTACATCCTGTGCACAAGCACTTTTCAAAAGAAACACCTGAAGAATTAGAAGATGGCCAAGCAACAATTTATGCAGCTATCACATGTTGGATGAACATGTGTATGTGTGTGAAATAATACACAAACAATTCATGTCATTTATTAAATCCAGAAGCATGTAGGGGAAACATAGAAAGATGAAGGCAGGGTTGGATACTGCATGCTGTATCTTTCAGGACAGCTTCAGAAAAGATGAGTAACTTGAGTAATTTCATGTTAACATAAACAACAGGAATGAATTATAAGGATGGATATGAATAACTAACCCCAGCAATTAACAAAAATATAATTTCTTCCAGAGTCATTTTTTAAAAAATCAAGATATACTGTATTTTAAACTCAGCTCCATTATTTACCAGGACGGTATATAATTTATATAATACTCCAGGATTTGGTAAGGCCTAGACTGATTCTGTAGAAATCTTAAAACCCCATTTTCTTTAAAAGGAGTATGTTTTAGTCCTTTTGGTTACATTAATGTACAATAACCTCCCCCCCAAATTAAATTTAAAAAGAAGCAACTGGCCCGCAGTTATATGTTTTTGTTGCTTGTGATTTCCATGCTTCTTATTTCAAATGTGCTACACTTTAGTGCAAATGTCAGTAAGACAATAAAACAAAACAGATTTAAAATGGCCATTCATTATGTGGCAGTAACTTAAAAACTGCTTGAAAACCTGGGTGTGTTGCCTCCCTGTATCCTGAAAGACATAATTTGGCACACAGCTAGTATACAGAAGCCCTAATCCTAGCATATTACTACACATAGTATTCCATCTTCTAATATGTGCCTGAAGTTGAACAGCATTTACACCACAGGCTGCACGTGTCTGCCAAAGGGAGTTCACATGCTGAAGCTTCTCACATAACCAACCTGCTCTCCAAGGACTCAGCAAATCAGCCTTAAAATCAACAGCCAGCACATGAAAACTCTAACCTCTGCATATAAACTTACAATTGCATACAAATTATAATAATCAAGTCACAAAAGTTACTAAACCACATGAACCAGCTACGGCTATATTCCCAATGGCATACTCGTATTTGGAGCAATATAAAGGCATAGGAAAATTACAGAACAAGATGATGCCCCTTTTAAATCTCTCATGCTAGAAAATAAAAAGGGTGGGAGACTTAGGTTTTGTAGCACCATTGGCAAACAAATAAATAAAAGGTATGCTCATTTTATAGTGAGCATACCAAACTATATAATGCTGGATATACCCAAGCAAAACCCTATTACAGGTAGTCCTCGCTTACCTACTGCCTTGTTTAGCAACCGTTAGAAGTTATGACGGTTAAGAAAAAAAACAGCTTTGCAACCAGTCTTCACATTCATGGCCGTCACAGTGTCCTGCGGTCATGTGATTGCCATTTGCGAGCTTCACAGCACAAACAGAATTAATGGAGAATGGGGAAGTGAAATCGCAAGTTGTGGTCATGTGATGTCTCACTTAACAACCATGGTGACAGAAGTGGTCACCATGGTGACAGATGTGTAACAAGAGAAGTGGAAGTGACGTCATAAGTCCAGCATGGTCACGTGAGCACGGTGCTTAGCGATGGAATTGCTTGTCCCAATTGTGGTCAGTAAGTGAGGACTACCTATACCCTATTTACAAAAGGGATGTAACTAGCTTTTGCCACCAAAAAGCTTCATGGGAGAGACAATGGAGACAGGGGAAAAAATTACTTCAGCACCTCAAAGGGGCTGCACAGCTAATACCCAACATAGATTATGTACGCTTGGCAATCATAAGCGCCATGTGTTTCTTTATTGCATTGGTATCCTGTCTTTCTTCCAAGGAATTCATCATCTCATCCTGTCTTCACAACAACACTCTAAAGTAGGTTAGTCAGAGAGACAGTGACTGGGCCAGAATCACTCAATGAAATAAGCTGAGCAATAGTTCAACCTGGAGTTCCATCGTCTTAGCCTGACTTGTTAATCACTCACATACCAGTACTGTAGAATGAGAAGATGGCACTGTTAAAAAAACACATGTTTTTGCTTAAATCAGCTTTCCTACTAGGCACTCTCCAGATTTGAGGTACTGTACTGTAAACACCACCATCCATGTGCTGCCTGAGGAACTGTAGTCTAACACATCCTGATGGGGAAAATCTGGCACAAATAAAATTGAGAAGGAAAGGGATTCATTTCAGGTTATTATTTATAATTCTCCCTTACAGCCAAACAAGTTCTACTTTCCTCAAGGAAGAAACATCCCCAAACCCCTAATGTCCATTTAACCCTTGAGACATGGCAAAATGATTACTGCATTAATAACAATCAAGTAATATTTGTACAACTGTAAAACATTTTCTCTGTTCAAATGTTTATAAAGATGATTATTAAACAGAAAACCAGAAACTAGACTCAGCTCCCATATGGCTACCCTTTTGTATAGTTTTGCCCTCCACAAATCTGACCACTTAACATAGCATGATTACATGCATGCACTCATATGTATTATCCCAAATAGGGGTATGACTTCATTCTTCCGCACAGGGTGCTGGACATTTGAAACCATTATATATAAAACTCATTGTTTCTATTTTAAACAAAAAACGGGGAGAAACTTAACAATTACACCTCGTCTCATGTTAACGATGCTTGACTTGGTTAAAAATAATTGCTGTATTTGTTTCTCTAGATAAGTTATTTTTCCCCAGTTTGATTTGTCCTGAGATGCACATTCAGCAAGACTTAGTATAAAGCCCATTTGAAAAAGGAAGTTTCAGAGAGCAAAGTAACATTACAAGAAGCAGCCCGATTGTCAGAACACACTTTGCTTCTGAGATTCAAGAGGAAATCACTTCTGCCTTAAATTTACCCAGGCTTAATTTTTCCCCCTCATCCTGGAGCTACAGTAGTAAAGAAGAAAAAAGTCACCTGCTGAAATATATCCTCCTCAGCTAATAGAGGCAAATGAGGCCCCACCCTATTTGGAATCTGGGCTGTTTTGTTTTCTTGCCAATCCAGCTGCACATCGCAACACACACTTTTTATGCACTTTAAGTCAGCAAACAAAAGAACGTCCAGCTTTGCCATCTGAGGCTGCAGTTGTAGGAGTGCTTCTTTAAAATACGGTAAGTCCCAGTGAATTCCGGCAAATGTTACTAAGAGGATACATAGAGAGGACATTAAATGATACTGCAAAATGCAAAAGATGTGGGGAGAAAGGGACCCTTGGAAAAGACACCTTCTGCACAGTGCAGTCCTAGGCTGGGCTGATCAGACGCCAGTCCCACTGGAGTTCAGCGGGGCCAATCCCAGGAAACTGGAGATAAGACAGCAGCCTTAGCTCATAGTATCACTGCTTGCAAAACAGTATAGCTGGAAGACAAGCAGTGTGCAATCACTAAGGTTTCTTATTTGTAAGTTTAATAGATGAATTAAGGAATCACTAAAGTATTTAGAACTGGAGAAAATATGACATATAAACACTTGCATATGCATATAATTTACCATTAAATACTTGTAAACTACAAGGCATTTCCAGCACAGAAGAGAATAATTCTACTGTTCCTGTTTACCTTTATATACTGTAAAAGATACCAGCACAGGTTATTTAGTTCACTAGCATTATTTCTTCGCTGTTGGTTGTATGGTTATATTATTACTAATGTTATTTAAAATATTAAGATGCCAAACCTGCAAATAATTGGAAATCAGGCCCATATTTATCCAAATAAACTAACAAAAAAGACAGAAGCCATAATTGTTCCAGTCTGAGTAGCATCTACATTGTTGATTCGGAGGGTCTTCATTATTTAACTATTTTTTTTTAATTAATTCCATTTATATACTAGATACTCCTGGCAAAGCCAGCTCACCAACAATTAAATTAGATCCCTAATTTTGCTTGGGAGGCGGGCAGGGGAGGCACGGAGGACAGGAAAATTTGCAAAAAATGCAAACATGCACGTGCTGGCCTCTCACTGGATTTCAATTTGCACAAATCTAGGCATATGGACCCCTTATTGTGTCTCATAAATGCAGAACCCAAATGTCCTTATAATGATGGCTCTATCCACTGTACATACTCCTTAAAAATAGGCAGAAAAGGGCATTGGCAACCCATGATGGTTTCAATTTATGGTACGCTTATGTACTGTAGCTGAGCATGGCAAAGGGATGCACAGAAATAGACTAGCCCAAGGCTTACAGAAGAAATGGAGATACAAAGCATTTTCAAAGATAAACCAATCCCTCTTTTCTTCTAGCCCATCCACTGCACAGACATAGGCCCGAACCTGTGCAGACTAAAGTTCTTTAAACATCTGTGTAAATAGTGACTCCACACAGTGCATTTCTTCCTTCCACAATAAAGGCATGCAGTAAGTATCCCCACTGAAGCATTCACACCCACAGCACCCTATACAACCCCTTTCCTATGAATAGGGGAGCATGCTCTCCATGCACAGAGCTGCTGCTAGATGGGAGGGGCAGCCAGTCTGGTCTAGTGGTTAGGGCAAGGGGCTAGAAACCAGGAGACTGAGAGTTTCAGTCCCGCCTTAGGCATGAAAGCTGGCTGGGTGACCTTGAGCCAGTCCCTCTCTCTCAGCCCAACCCAACTCACAGGGTGGTCGTTGTGGGGAAAATAGGAGGAGGAAGGATTATGAGGTATGTTGGCCGCCTTGAGTTATTCATAAAAATAATAAAGGCGGGATAGAAAATAAATAAAATAAAATAAATAAAAATAAATGAATGAATAAACAAGGAAGGGGGAAAGTTACTACTCCAGTCTAGTGTCCCTCTGTGAGTCAGTATAGTATGGACTAAGACTGTGGGGACTTCCACTGAAATCCTCATTCGGCAAGAATAGGCCAGTCCCCACCTGGATTCTTTGGAAAAATTGTAGCATTTTTTTAAAAAAGAAGCAACAGCTTTAATATCCATGTTAATGTTATTTGAACAAGTAACGTCATTTGAAGAAAAATAATTATTTCAACAGGGGTGTATGTCATAAAAGAAACAAATGCGTAGCTCTAGAAAGAGTTCTAGAAATAGAACTCTATCCCGCTATGTCTGTCACTGATGGAAAAGCATGTGCTACCAAGCAGATCGCTTAGAATTGGAAAAACCCAGGGAAATAAGGGGTTGAATGAAAGCAAGTCCACTCATTCAATGCTGGAGGTAGCTGGCTGTCATTTGTTCTACTAGGATCCATTCAAGAAAATTAGCTGAAGTGATGCAAAGCTCCCTTTCGCCACTGAAAATAGCCTGGCCTCTAGAAGTGTTGCATTGCACAAGACCTTCTTAATGCTTCTGGTATTACAGACTTGTCTCCAAGCCAAACTTGACCAACAAAGTCAGCTGATCCTCTAAGAAAATGTGGCCAACACAAACAGCACACACAACCCGCCCCACCCCCACCCATCCAAACAGCTCCAGCTGCAAGCAGCATCACTGACAAGTACTCTCCTTTCTATGGCTTCCTTTATACGTATGAGATAACGAGCCAGTTAAATCTAAGCCATATGACAGCAAGGAATTTAGGAGAAGTGAGGAAAGAGTAACCCCCCCAAAAAAGCAGAGGAAGCTTACTTAGCATCATACCTTGCTCATACCACAGCCTGGCATATCATTAACAAGAATTCAAAATAACGGAGTTAATGAAACAAAGACTACATGATGTTTCTTGTTGTTTCATTTCTTCATCTGTGGTTTCCGATATAGATTTCCTTCAATAAACCTCTATGTTCAGTTCATTTACACCAGAGTAATTCCAGTGGTGTCAATAAATTATCATCTGTGCTAAAGCGAAGAGGATATTATGTTGGTTGCAAGGCAGGTTTAAATCTTCACTCTTCTGAAGAAAATTACCCACAAATCCTTTGATGGGAAAATAAATAATATTTCCAATGTAATGTCCATATTTATGTGCTGCCTTGTTAAACGCCTCACCCTTTATGATTGATTTCCTTACCCAAAGAATTTCTAGCTTGCTGTTATCTGAACTACAGCACTGTGTCACTGAGTGCCTTTCCCCCCCATAACAGGAATGCTTTCAAAGTCGCCATATGGTTTCCATGTTTTCTTCTGGCTCTGCTCCTGTACCTTTAAAGCTCTCTTGCCTGAGAAAGTAAGCAAGTTTCCATGAGGTAGGAAGCCTGTCTGAAAAATTAATCTGAAAAGCTTTTCTGCTGGATTTCTGTAGTGTTCTTGCTGCTCAAGGAGAGGGGGAGGGCAAGGAATTAGGTGAAAATTATAACAGTCACTCATATGCATGCTTACTCAGAAGCCGCTCCTACTGAATTCAGTAGGATTTCCTGAGGACTAACCAGACCCAGGACAGCAACTTTCGCGAGCTAAGGGTGCAATCCTCTATTACTATAGTCCAACCAAAAGCAATAGGACTTGCTGCTGAATAACACAGGACAATAAAAAAAATGCATTTCTTTCTTGAGACAGATATAATAATGCCTGCAGTCAAATAGTGGAATATAAAAACTCCCCGCAGGCACCCCTCTCTGCTATTATGGGTAACTGGTTTATTTCTTTCAGCTACTTGCTCAGTACGTCACTTAAGCTTATGCAGGTGCATATGCTAGAAGTATATTCACACATTAAGCCCAATGTCTAGGAAAGTTAGTTTCTAAAGCTCTTTATGCAGAATGGGGCTTGCAAATGCCAACAACAAGACATTCAAAATAGGATCATTTCTTCTCCCTTCTTGGAAATAACCATGTAAGTGTCTGAGTGCTCAAGCACATGAAAGAACGTGGTTGCCTCTTTTGATCTCTCTCCCCCCCCCCCCACCGTGGAGCCCTTCCTCTTGGAAGGCAGAAATTTATTCTGAAAATAAATGGCATCCCTTCCAACGTGTTCAGATATTTTCTGGGTGCCTCAATTATCCCTCAAAAAGGATGCTTGATACTTAATTCACTTCGGGTATCACAATAATATTTTAGAGGGCAAACCTTATTTCTGCAGCACTGACTTTATTTTCTCTGTGGCAGAGCGCAATCCCATTGATGAGAACAGGAATGGGGAAGAGAGGAACCAAATATTGGCCAGAAAAGGGGAATGGCACTTTTTCACATCAATAACCACACCTGTGGTCGCATGCTAGAGTATACAGCAGGACTCACAGGGGTCAGTGCTGGTAGAGAAAAAAAAGGTCTACAGCACTCTGCTCCTATACTGAATTTTCCAGAAATGCAACCACTAAGCTCAACAGCCTGCACGCTCAAGTAAGCGAATATTCAGACAACCGGAGCCTCGCACCTGTACTTCCAGCCTGCCTTGAAAGATTCGTTAAAGTTGTTCCAGAACAACTCTAGCTAAGGAAAGCAACTCGCAGAAATGTGAAATACTGATTTGAATCATTACTGAACTGTATCTATCTTAGTTTCCTTAAAGCAAAACAAAAAGATGCTTAGGCACAACATTAGCATGCTGTTGTCATGAGCCTGTACGGGTTGCAATCTTGCACAAGGTTAGGTGCTTTAAAGATAATTAAGTTATTTAGATTTAACATATAGAGAAATGCAGGCTTCCTCTTTTCCCACTGCTTAAATTAAATACTAAAAAAAAAAGGCCATCATACACAAAAATACAGAGACAGGAAAAATGTAGGCATACTGCTTAATGTTTAATAGAAAAATAATCCTAATCTAGCATCTTTGCAAACAGTTGCAGCAAACATGCTACTATAATCAGTTAACATGCACAAATGATCAAATACGAGAAGCTAAATTATATTGTTCAAACAAGCCATTACTCAATGTGCAATTTGGACCACCGGTAGACAAATCACAGATAGACCATTTCAGATAAATCACTGAAGGAAGCCATGTCATGGGTACATTTATGCACATGAACTCACTGAAGTAATATACCTTCCTAAAACCACATAAGAGATTCTGTATGACCAATAAGTTATGGCTCTGCTGAGGGAAATGTATTGTGTCTTTTTGTAAGAACACTTTTACAATACTGGATTCACATCATATGAACCTCTCTACCATGGCACCTGAATGGGCTGTATTAAAGAATATGCTCCAGTAAAGTTACACATATGACCTGATTATTTAATAAAAAGAATCAATGATAAATGGCAGTGACCAATTATTTGGAAAGTCCTGTATTAAAACTACTTTCAGCAAAAGATATAAAACACTATTTTTACTCCTGCGTTTCAAAGTTTTCACTTTAAATACAATTTATCCTCAAAAGAAAACGGCAAGCCATGAAGCGTATGGCTGGAACCATGATTGATATTGCGGGAGCACACTGTGGCCTGAAATACCTTGTTCTCAAATGCCCTGCAAAAACGGGTCATTATGGTGAGGCAGAGAAATTTGGCTCGCATTATAACAAGAGCAACTGTTATGCCAGTGCTGCTTTCGTAGTTGTATTGGTTTATTTTTCTACAAATATCTAATAATATTTTATTGAAGAAGCCATTCTCAGTCTGTTTGGGGGGAAATTTTTACTCTCCCTGGTTAAATCAACAGGTATTTAGACTTTTGCCATCGCAACTCTAGAATCCTCCAATTCTTCTACAGGACTGATAGCCCTGGGTTTTTAATTTTCCCTTCCTGGAAGTTTAGGCTTCATGACCATGAAATATTACAATATTCCCTGCAGAAAATAACTCATCTATTTGCACTTGCCTCATGTAATAGAGTCAAGTTTTATCCTTTTTCTTTCCCCCCCTCTTCATTTGTGAGAAACAAATGAGGCTGTTTATATTTAGTAGTAGAATTAATGCCCGTAATTCAGTTTCTATGCAAAAATAGTGATCTGGGCATTTGCCATCATATACACATATTTTTTTATGTCCCCCCACACACCCACACACCTTTAACGTATAGTCTAATGATATATAGAAATCTATAGAGTAGTAGGGAGTTCACATGCATTTTCGATGCCAGTGTCTCTGTCTTTAGGACTTTTATTTCTAATGATGCAACCCAGTGTTTTAGGAGTAAACCCCATTTAACTAAAATAAACTTATTTCTGAATAGACAGACAGAACATTGCACTCTTAATTAAATAATATGGTTCCCCTGTCTCCTTAGATCTAAAAGTTCCAAGAAACTATACTCCATGTAAGATTTAAGAGAAATACAGGATAGCACTTCACCACAGAAAGAATGTAAAACTTAACGATAGTTATTGTACAAAGTGTTTTATAGCTCAAAGAAAAAAAGATCTAGTATCAAAAAAAGAAGAAAAATGGTTAAACATACAATCCTATATATACAATAAGAAGTTAAACTTCACTGAATCCAGGCAGGTTTACTTTCAGGGATGACGCCACCATCATGGTTAAAAGACTGGATTATCAGAGCATAATTATTAATTGGTAAGGGGAAAAAAAAACCTTTGATAAACCTACTTTAGGCCTTTAAAAAGCCATTGGTCTTAATACCTAAATGCAAATTACTGCTCTGCTTTCTTCCAGAATAAAGGAAATATTAACTGAAGAGCAATCAATAGATGCAAAGTTACTCTGCTATCACTAACTTCCCCTGGTTTGTTCAGCTTCTGGTTCATAAAAGAAGAGGAAGAAAAAGAAAAGAGAATGCTGGCTACTTCCAGTTAAATGTTATTATTTGTTCCTATTGCTTTGCTCATTAATTTATACGCTGATGCCCTGATGAAATGGTTCATTGTGCCTCTTGACAGCAAAAATGCTCCATTACTTCACAAAATGCCCAGATACACATTTTCTCCCATTAATAAATCATTATGAAATTCCAGTTAATTAAAAAAGCATGTCAAGATACCTACCACTTTTTTGAAGTTAAATACAAAGAAAATGTTTTCTTTTGTTTGTTTTTAGTTGTCGTTGTTTTGTAATAAGCATGCATTTTAATTGCATATTAATTGAAGGCAAAGCAACAGATTTTCCTTTTTATCTGATCTAGTAACACTAGATTAGACAAGTGGATTAAAAACAACTTGCAAAAGAGTTTCCTACGTACAGCTATCATGCTGGTTTTGTATCATTAAAATGGCTCCTAAACAAGCAGATTAGCTGATTAATTGATGATTAAGACTGCAGGAAGATCAGTCATTGCATGGAGAAACTCCTTGCATGCACACACAGAGCTAACTAATTGACAGCTACACATGAATTGGAACAACCAGCCTCCAAAAGCATTACTGTAAAAGCAGATATAAACACTTGCCGCAGCCTCTCTGTCCCCCCCAATCCCACACTCCCTCCGCAGCATGTTTCAGATAACAAGCATTAACTGCTTCTTTAAGTTCAAGTTGGGCCATCCAGAATTCTAGACGGTTACACTTGCTTGCGGATGGGTGGAAGGGAGATACTTCCAAACAGTAAGTATGACTGTGAAAGTCAGCATCTGAAAATAAAGATGATCTCGCTGTTTCTGCACAAAGTTCATAGAATATATTCTGTCATCCATGTACCCTGGAAAATATTGGTAAATTGAGCTTTCATACCAAATGTCTGCTCTTTGAAAGGACTTGGAGAAAAGTTCCTTGGTTGTATTGATCTGGTGACTGAGGGACCACAGCTACCGTTTTATGTCCTGCTAGGTCTGCATGAGCAGTCCTGAAGCCATGGCTTATTATCCAGAAGTAAACACCAATTTGTCTACTATAAAACTGATAGAAATCCCACTCTTAGCCCAATGCAGCTCTATTGTAATATAATCGCTTTGGTGGAGGGTGGAGAAGGGGGAGGAGTGATGACCGTCCACATAAGATTACAGAGCAGTCACTTCTTGTCACGAAGGATCATACAGTAAGTTATCCTACCGCACTGCTTATGAAGCAGGCATGGTTCACTAATAAATATAAATATCAAGAACTTCCTATTAGACTTTTGACCAACTCAACGACTGAGATTACAACGCCCCTTATTTCCCAGTTACCATAAAGGAATACATCTATTTCAAGGAACTTTTCAACAGATTTTTTTTTTTTTTAAATCTGTCTAGCAAAGAAAGCTGAGAACTTCCCTGGAAGTTCATGTCCAGTATAGTTTTAACAATAATTTTATGTCCGGAGTTATAGCAACAACAGAGGTATTCCTGATCTGAATGATGCTTCCTACCTAAAAAAAAGAATTCCCTTGTGCCTTTCTCAGTGAGAAACTATACAAAGGTGTCTTAGCAGGCCGTCTGATATGGTACAAAGCAGTGACAACATTCTCTGGCAAGCTCAACTGACTAGAGAAGATTTACCAGGGGTCAGAAATCTACTATCTAGACCTTGCAATCCCCACCTGGAAAGCAACTTAAAGATGATTTCTGATTTCATTAAAAACAATACAGACACCCAGAAGAAGAAATCTGAGCCGTTAACACTAAAATAACAGATGTAATGAAGTTTTACTCTGAAAATATAATGGGGGGGGGCGGGTAGCAGATGCATCTTTATCTTAAGAAGCTCAAAATCACAACTGTAAAAAGGGGATGTGCTGGCTGTGTTTTAAGGAAAAAATAGAAATCCTATTTCCCACACCTTTCCCCGTGCTTGGATGCATTTTTTTTTTTTAGCCAAGAGGAGGGGGAACATTTTAAGGCAGCTTTCCTAACTTTTTTTCCACAATATATTGTGACAAGTGGCTGCTTGATAGATGTTCTCCTTGATAAACGACTTGTTCAAAAGAGACACAGTAGCTTTCATTTCCTGACCAGAACACACTTTTAATTTGCACCAGCAGAATTGCTGGAGTGTGACTGGCTCCCAAGTCTGGGTGTTTTGCCTCTGACAGGCCCCCGCCCTCCACGGAACAAAAATAATCATGAGGCACATCTGCAGACAATGATCACTGCAACACATTTGGTTGGGTTGTTATAATCGAGGCGCAGAAGTGATTACATTTGTTAGCTCTCATGGACTCCCTTCTTCCCAGCCCCAGACGGGCGCAATTTCTAAACCACTCTGCAAGTTAAGATATTCTGCTAGGAAACTGAGAAGTAGGGATGTGGATGGGTGAAGAGCACGCGTACACGGGTGGGGAAGAAGTACACATGTGCCGTACAATATACAAAACTGGGGAGCCCAGCAGTGATTACTATCTATTACTACTATTAGAATCATCTTCCTCATCCTCCTTCTCCAGGAACTGCATTTAAACAGTGGCAACACTTCACCCCATCCAATTTCAGCTCTGAGCATACTATCCAATTCCCGATTTAAAATTTATAAATGTAATACCCTCATCACAAGCAGCAGGTCCAATCTGCTGTGAATATATATTACAGCTTTAACATCACAGAGGGAAATCTCCCATCTGGCAATCACATTCTCTCCAACAGCTCTAGGAAAGGGGATGGGGAGAGAGAGAGAGAGAGAGAGAAAGCTGTGTCTTTCTGTTCTCCCCTCACTCGCCCCCCCCCTTTTAAAATCTCTCAGGGCTGAATATTTGCATCTAAAATAAACACTGCTGTATTGATCACCTCAAAGTCAACAAGTTCCAAACAACAGACAGACAGACAGACAGATAGATCATATCATACACACACATTCATTTTCATTGTGATAGCAGTTCTGTTTTACCCTCTTAGAAATATACAGAAACCTTCAGCATCAGCTTATGGGCATGGCCCACTGGCCAACTATTCCTAAGCTGAATGTAGGGTTCAGGGTTGTGCTGTTATGAACAATCAATGGCCAACCCCGTTCCTGCTCTAACCAACAGCCCTACCATTGCCCATGAGTTTCTACCCTACTCCTTATTTGTTTCTGCTATGGGCTATTAAAAAGCAGATATATTCTTGGCCTTTCCCCCTTCACACAAATTCCCAAACTTATATACAAAATACTAATCTGCTGGTATGGTTCCCTGGGCTTCTGCCCATGGCCTTATATATGTTGCATCGGACAGGTACATTCAAATCCTCCGTTTCATCAGGCATGCCTACCATCATTCTTAAAACAACAACAACAACAACAAAACATAGACCATCTCCTCTTAGAATAATTGTTCAAGTCTCCTATAACATCTGATGGTTGTTCCATTGCACAGCACAGCAATGACAAGCCACCAGATGGAAAACAGGATAGAAAATATACAGGCCGTTATTAAACTGGAAGATGGGGGGAGGTTTGCAGGAAAGAGAGAGCATTTATTAGAGGATCCCTAGAAAGCATTTTATTATCCTCATTTAAAATCCATTGAAAAAATTGAAAAGGGAGAGACCCCTATTGAAAAATAATCAATAACTATACTTGAAAAATAAACAGGAAACCATAGCGGTGTGGGAAGGCTTAGCTGTGTGCCTGGTTCCCCCCCCCCCCTTCTTTTACAGTGAGCAAGTTGACTAATTTACATCCTATTTGAGTGTACATAGTGCACTGCTAGTAACATGCAACTTTAGGTTTATGACAGAACAAAAGTAACAGCACATTCAAAGCAGAAAATTAGAAACAAAACAATAAGACAGTGCACACCCACATATCCACACACATCTTATTTATATACCTAAAGCTTTATCATTAACCTTGTTATAGTGATCTTCAGCCACATGCAAAGTCCTCTGAGATGTTCATCATGCTCTTTTAAAAACAAAAGAAACATTGTCCATAGTACAACAACAACAACAAAAGTAAACGAGATTCCCAAACAGACCTACCATAAACACTGGTGCTGCTGATCATTTCTTGCTGGCAGCACAAAAAAGCTGAATTGGAATTTTTTCCCCCCTTCTTCTCACAAGCAGGAATTCCAAAGGTTGCTTTTCATGAATGCCACTTTTCCTCTCAGCTATCAAATGTCACTGCTGTGAAACGTGGGCCTTTTCGTCAGGTATTCATTTAACCTACATGCATATAATTAAGAAGGAAAGCAACATCAACAAAAAGGGAATCTCAAATCAGAGGAGAAGAAAGAAAGGGGGGGGGGGAGAGCACATGACCAGCAATACAAGTCCATGTCAATTTCACTCACTCCCATTGAAACTAACAAGAGCTCCAGGGAAGATAGTAATAGGATCAGTGGGTTGTATATACCAGTAAATTACACATCTTCCCCTCAGTTCAAAGCCAACAATACGCCCACCGTGCCACCCCCCCATGATGAGGTGCTCAAATTTTTCTGCATCAGCTTCTCAGATATATTCACACACCCCTAACCCTCAACTTTCCCCTCCTTATTTGCACGGATTTGCTTAAAAGTTAGTTCCCCCAATTGCACTTAAAGCCGCACACGTTACTGCTTCGCCTAGAACTTGAGAAATAAATAGAGCCCCTTCAGTGAAAGTGGATTAATAGGGGGGAGTGTAATCAATCTCTCGATCCCGAATTCTTACTCTCCGCACTATTGTTAGCAACGATCGGGGAAAGAAAAGCCATCGCTGCGATTGTATCTCTTTACTTTCCACATTGCGCTTAAAACAAGAGGGAAGAGAACTCGGGGGCAGGAGAGAGAATAAACCCAGACTTGGCGATTTCCTATAACGAAGCATCCATTTCATTATAAAGCTCGGGGAATTTAGAGCGTACGCGCCCGCTCGGGATATATTTAAAATTGTATAAAATTTTAAAGAGAGCAGGCGGAGAAAGAGAAGGGGGGAAGAGAAAGAGAAAACGAGTCACCGAAGAGCTTACCTGGAGGTTCGGGCACAATCGATTCTTTCAGCGCGCTGATGAATTGGGGCTCGGGTTAAGCGAAGGTGCCTATGATTTGAAATCATTCCAAGTTTTTGAAGGGAAGACTGACTGCAGCCTCTGCCATGTTGGAATTTCAAACCCAAAACAGCTGCTTTGCAAAGAGCCACCATGCCAGCAGCTGAACGCCTGCGCAGAGCGCCGCCGAGCCAAATTCAAATCACTTTCACACTAAGAGCCAAAGATCAGTTTGCAAAAAAAAAAAAAAGGAGGGGGAGAAAAAGAGAGAGAGAGAGGGACGCACCAGATTCAGGAGCAAGAGGCTCTCAATGGCCGCGCTGCCGCTGTTGCCTCCGCCACCGCCGCCGCCGCACAAGGCCCCTGGCTGCACAGGTCAGGTTACATAGTAGGGGCTGTCGCTTGCAACGAAACATGCAAACACCGCCTGGAGGTGGCCGGGAGGTCATGGTAGAGCAGCCAGGAAGCTGGCCCTCCCCTTCTGCGGCTCCAGGAGGGCAACCGGGAACTGAAGGAGTCGGGATCCCCGCTCCCAGCTTCGCCTCCGGCTCCCGCAGCAACGGAGAGACTTCTCGGAGCTCTGGCAGCTTCCCTGCCGCGGGGGAAGCTCCATATCCCCAGCCCCATCCCCCCTCCCGCGCCAGAGAAGCACGAGCGGCGGCGAGCGAGCCAGCGAGCGCCTCCGGCTTCCCCTCCCCCTTTGCAAGAAGCGGGAGCGGCAGCGGCGCCTCTGCTCCAGCCCCTACCGCGTCTCGGAGGCACGGACGTCTCTGCACATCCCGCTCTCTTGTAGACTCACTTCAAGAGACTTTGGGAGGCCGGGATGAGCTGCACCGGGATTACAAGGAAAAGAGCGAGCGCGAACTTGAGAGGCGGCGTGCAGCCCGATCCTGGCAGTTGCACGCCGGTGTGCGCGGAAGAAGAGTCACACGGTCTCGACTCCTTCCCGGCGGGGGTGGGGGGAGCTTTCGGCCCAGGTAAGGGAGCGTGTGGCGAAGGGGATTGCAGCCTGGACGAGGGCTACTGAGCAGTAGAGAGGACGAGGCGAAATCTATTCGAACTGCTTGCTTTCTCGACTACGTTTCATTTGCGCGCGCCATATAGATTAGGTAGGTAGGTAGGTAGATATTCTTGTCCCGGCGCTCAGTTTCTGAACACGGATTGACTTCTGACGGCGCCATCCTAAACTCATTACCCCACTCCCCCTTCCTTTTAAGAAAAAAGCCTATTCTTTTTTTCATTCTTCCTTAGAACCAAGCCTTAGGAATTAACTACCGCTTTATTTCTATGCAAGCGTGCCTATATCCCTCCCATCAAATTCTGAGGGCCTCTCTCTTAAACGATCCTCTTTAGAACTTGCTACAGGTTTCCTTGCCAATTCCAAGGAAAACCCCTTGTGGCATCTAAAGATTAGCATTAATTATGGCATGTGCTTTCAAGGAACTTCACCGGATCCACAAATTATCCTAAGTTGCAGGTGTATATAGTAGTTAGAGTGTTAATTGCTACTGTCTGTATTTCAATTTCCTTCTGATCTCACTATTTGCACTTCCCATCCCAAGCCATATATGTATATCTTGACTTGTAACTCAGGATGACATTTCAGGCATGTGAGGAACTCTGAAACACAAAAGCTTATGCCATAATAAATTGTTTAGTCTTCCAGATATCTTCAAGATAAACCTCCCTGAAACATGAACCTTGATGGGTGTTGTAGATCTTCTCCAGGACATGAAACTACTTGAAATAATTCAGTATGTGAGAAGGTGAAGCCCAAACCCATTTACCAAACAGTAGGTCCCATTCTGTGTTTTGTACATCTTAGTAAATATTTGTGGGATTATGGTGTGATTCTGCCTTCTTAAATAGAATTATTTGAAAGTAAATCCAAGTCATTTTAGTAAGACTTGCGTCACAGTAGACACCCAAAGCTTTGGGGCTGTACCTCATGTTACCTGTTGGCTGAGTCTTCACATCACAAAAGCCATAGATTGTTTTAACCACAACATGCTCATCCATTATCTGTGGTTTGCAAACACAGTGGCTGGTTCCTCACAAAGCTAAACAAGTCATATTGAGGCACAAAGTACGAACCTGGCAATTGTGCCCTTAGCATCTCTATTTCTATCTGTAAAATGGAATCTATCTTCGAATCAAATTAAATAGTAGTCTCTCATTTTGTGTAAGTGAATATTAATCTATAGATTGAGCAATGACATGAATATTAATTAGCATGGCTCTAACCATTAGAATGGCTTCCTTCACATTGCTCACTGATTGTAGAACTGGGGACATTCCCAGCAGTTTTAAGGGTTAAGTGTTTGGGAACAACTAACTATTCTGCCTCAACTTTGCTGGAGTAATGTGATATGATGCCATATCCTTTGCAATGCAGGCAGTGATTCATAGCCTCATGAATAGCTGCCACTGTAATTTTACTATATTTAAGATGTAAAGATACATAAATTAATGCCATTGACAGATTTAAAAAACTGAGCAATTATCATGCAGAAGATAAATAACCGTGTGCTTTCCAAATGTTGAAATGCTAATTCCCATCAGCCCTTCCATCCAGTATGGCTGACAACAAAGGATCTTGGGAATTGTAGTTATTTCCAGAGTCATTGGATTGCCTACCTCAGTTTCTCCAAGCTAGGCAATTCCAGACACATGGAGCAGTATGACTGTTGGTGAGATCAGGTAGTTGAAATCTACTCACCTAGGAGTTGCCTTGCTTGGAAGGCACTGGTCTCGACTCCTCGTGCTGAAATAAGCTTGCAGCCAAATTCAGTCAATAGTTGTTGAACAGAAGAAGCCTTTCTCTGAGTTCAGTGAAATTTTATCCCAGATGTACAGCCTGGGACTCATCACACACACTTACTGGATAAGCCCATTGATGCATGTAATACTCAGAGGGATCTGGATATTTACCTCTCTATCAATAAACTTGATCCTTTCCAGAAGTTTCTCTTTCATTACAATCTCTGAATGTAATATCCAGTTCATTGTAGTCTTTAGCATAAAGTATAAAATTTTATTGAATGGTTCTGTTTGAATGACACTGAACCACAAGCTAGTCAATCACATTTTAGTTTGAGTTTCTGTTTAGTTTGTAGAGGCAACCAGATCTGAGCTGCAAAAATATGCAAGGCCAATAGATGGCAGTAATTCATTTTTTAGAATTTTCTGAATCTCTGTGTGGCCTTCTAGTGGGTGTGCAGAGCTTCGCAGCCTGGATCACTCCGCCTGATGCCCTCCATCTAAAAATGACTACATTCCAGCACTCGGTCATTAAAGCAGGTGTAGATGGTACAGCATCAATGGAAAATACTGTAAAACCTTGTTAGCCATGCGCATGTATGCATATGGAGCATGTAAAACAGAGAAACTCCAGGGAACTGCATCAGAAGCTGCAGGCCCCAAATGGGGTAGTTTTACTTGCTTACACTAATGCCCCAGCAACTGCCAGCATTCAGATCCCCACACACCTTCCCACAGTTACTTTAGTGCTTGGGCCCAAAGTGGTTACCACATCTGCTATACAGAGCATTGATTTCCCCAGATATAAATTGTAATATCTTGGGTTGGAAAAAAAAAAGGGTGGGGGAGAATTAGTACAATGACTCTATAAAAAGAGTTTTTAATCATGGAGTAGGTGCATTTAAATTGCACACACAATCCATATTCAGTTCTAGCTGTGTAATCATCTTTAAGACTTTGCTTTTCCAAATTAAACTTGAAAAGACTATGCTGCCTGAAAATACACTTCTGGAAAGTGACTTTTATCAGCTATAGTCAGGTTTCCAAGCTTTGCTACTAATATATGATTTTATTTTAAATACTTCTGGTGCCTTTTAGAGAGTTCTGTTGTCCCTCTGTGGCAGTCATTCCCAACCTGGCACCTTCCTGAAATGTTGGGAATACAATTCCCCTGCTTTCTGGGAATTCTGGAAGATACATCTTGAAAGTGTTAGGTTGGGAAGGCTGTTCTAGAAGGATAACGATCCTAGCCCAGGAGTTTTAAGGCCTTGTTATGCCTCAGAACACTAAATACATGCTGCTTTTTTGAACACTTCCTCTATGAGAAAGTCACTGTTATAACTTCTGAAGTATTGATCGTGTTCTGGGAGGAGCCAAAGGTGGGAAGATAGAATTTAGCAGCTGGAATTAATGTTTCATGGCCTGGAGTCTACAGACTTCACAGATCATCAGCTCCTTCTTCACTGGAGCCTACTTTAGGAAGGAGGATGGCCTTTATTACTATGGTTTCACGGTTCTATAATGATATCCCACAATATTTGCTCATACCGCCAAGTGATTGGGGAAGATGACTGGAGAGAGTCCCATTCAGTCATGGCATTTCATTTATGAAATGCCCTCAATACGGTTTGCCTGATGTCAACTTGGAAATCAGTTGGCACCCCACACAGATCTTTTCATTCACTCAGCTATTTCAGTGTAGAACCCTGAATATAGCATAGCATTGTTCAACCTGTGGGTTTTGTTGTTTTAACCCTGTGGGAATTTATATGTTATTAATTTATTGCATGCCAAATTGAGGAATCTTCAACTGCTGGAAGAGACTTCTGTGTAGAAGAATTGCTTCTTCTAACAATTACCCATGCCAAGTGAAGCTGTAAGGTATTTCACGGAGGCAAATCAGAGTCACTTTGCACAGGCCTTTTATGTCTGTAGCTTCTGGATGCTTTAGAGCATCTTTGCATGTACTGGGACTATAGCTTTCAAAATTCCTCTCTTGGCTGGGGTATTCTGGGAACTGTAGCCTAAAGCCATCAAGAGATCAGCAGGTTGGGAGAAAGGGCTGTAGAGAGCTGGGTGATCCTGGGATCCATCAAGTCTCTGAAGCAGGCACAGCCTCTTACTAACTGAGCACCTTTGCCACATCCAATTCTGCTGGGCAGTTATCCAGGGCTGTGCCACTGGATATGGTGTACCAATATACTATACTTGCAATTTTAATGCTCTTATTTTTGTATATGGATGCCATTTTAGTTTATTATAAACTAACGTCTGAGTTGTTAGCACCAGTAGACTAGGGATAAAATGCATCCATTTCTTATTTTCCCATCCTCCGCCGGGTCCACCTTATTGGTCTTGGCAGTACTTTCATTCTGCTAGACGATCCACATGAAGAGCAGAAGATGTAGAGAAGTACTAGAGGTTATTAATCCCCATGTGCTCTTCTGTGCAGGAAGAGCAGAAGGAGAGATCTACAAACCAGAAGCTATTTCCATATTAAATTGATCCATACTGAACCTTAAACATCTCTAAAGATCATTCTGATATTCTACAATATATAAGCTATATTCTGGTCGTAGTAATAGCAGCAGTAGTAGCATTCAAAGCTGCTCGCTTCGGTGCCACCTGCTCTTGGTGTGCATGCTGTTTGTCAAAATTAAATTCTGCCCATGCAGCAACATTTTTTTTTCATTAATTGAAGGCATGTGGTCATAGCAAAATAAACGTTGTTACAACCAGAAGTTAATGCAAGGCAATGGCTTTGAATTAGTCCAGGACAGGTCTTACTTCAACTTACCAAATGAATGGTTAGATTTAAGCTGTCACTCCTCAGTCCCAGGCCTCCTTAACTTGAGCAACTTGAGGAAATCAATATTGGCTATCTTAAAGTTTCATATAGTATAAAGTTCACAGTTTAATTGTATGCATATTTACTTAGAAGTAAGTCAAGTAAATATATCTAGAGTTAAAGCCTACTAGTATTATATAATGGGGCCCATTATAGAATTGCATAATAATTTATTTTCCACTTTAAGTTCATATGTAAGGTATAAACACCTCTCTTCCTGATTTATAGTAAAATATAAGAAATGAGGGTAAAGCAAGAACGACATAGAGGAAAAATAATTGTTCAACACAATTCTTTTCTGCTGTTACTCCCTAAATGGGAGGTATCACTTAGCAATCTTGCACATTGCCAATACAATACATTCTATAATAAATTTCATAAATTTATTTTAAAGCTCATCATTTGTAATTCTATTTTCATAAGATCATTTGATGCATGAGTCTCTTTCACTTCAAAGACCTGTTAATTGTCTTCACAAAAGAATTTATTCAGGTCCTTGACCTTCACCTGATATAACTGCATCATATTAGCAGAATTAAAGATGATTTAAGTGATATTCAGTCTTATCAAGGTGAGGGGGAGAGAGTCAAAGTGGTCCCTTCACAAACCATGAGCTCCAAATTTAGTGACAATTTCAGCCTCATTGCAATAAGCTTTGATAGGACATAATAGGAATGTGCAAAGTTTGAAGGGGATCTTTTGATTTGAAGGAGATTCAGTCAAACTGCACATTCAAATTGATTTGAGATGTTGGATGACGTAAAGTGCTTTCAAGTTATTTCAGACGTATCTGAAGACTGTTTGGAGATTTGATGGACTTCCTGGTGTTCTCTGACTTGGCAGAGTCTTAGACGTTGTAGCTTTCCTTTAGTATATAGACAAAATTGAACAAGGTTGACTAGTATGATGAACTCCATGACACTGATAGTTTTATTTATTTATTTATTCGATTTCTATAGCCACCCATCTCAACCAGTGTCTCTGGGCGGCTCACAACAATAAAAACAATAAAACAATAAAACAATTACAATAAAAACAATTACAATAAAAATAAATACACATGGCCGCCAAGTAAACAATGTAAGATGTCAATACAACCAAGAAACGGGACCATTACCACACTCGGGGGCCCAGGCCTGGAGACATAACCAGGTCTTCACGGCCTTACGAAAGGCCAACAGGATTGGGGACATCCTGATCTCTGAGGAGAATATTCCAGAAGGCAGGTGCTACAGCTGAAAAGGCATGCCTTCTAGTCCCCATCAGCCGACATTCTTGGCCAATAGGATCCATAGCCTGCCCAATCTACCAGATCAAATTGGATGGGTAGAAACAACTGGGAGAAGGCGATCCCTTAGGTAACCCGGTCCCAAGCCATGAAGGGCTTTAAAGGTGACAACCAGCACCTTGAATTGCACCCGGAAGCACACCAGCAACCAATGCAGCTCCCGTAGCAGCGGTGTTACATGTGTCAAATATCTGACTCCACTTAATATCCGTGCAGCTGCATTCTGCACCAGCTGAAGCTTCCAAATGCTCTTCAAGGGCAGCCCCATGTACAGCGTGTTGCAGTAATCCAGGTGGGAGGTCACGAGGGCATGAGTGACAGTGAGTAGAGCCTCCTGGTCCAGGAATGGGCGCAACTGGCGCACAACCTGAAGGTGTGCAAAGGGCCTCCTAGCCACGGCTGCCACCTGTTCTACAAGCAGGAGCCATGAGTCTATGAGGACCCCCAGATTGCGTACCGGGTCCGTCTGGGGTAGTGCAACCCGATCCAAGACCAATGATGGAAAAACCTTGTCACCGGAAGGCCCACAAACCCAAAGCCACTCAGTCTTGCTTGGTTGAGCTGAAGCCCATTGCACCCATCCAGGCCCTTACAGCCTCCAGGCACTGGATCAGGACATCCACGGTATCACTCAGGCGGCCAGGGGTGGAGATATAAAGCTGGGTATCGTCAGCATATTGATGATACCTCACCCCAAACCATTGGATCACCTCTCCCGATGGCTTCATGTAGATGTTAAATAGGAGAGGGGAGAGAACCGAGCCCTGAGGCACCCCACAAAGTAGGGGATGTGGGCTGGACCTCTCCCCCCCTGTCAACACTGACTGGAACCGACCCCGGAGGAAGGAGGAGAACCAGCACAATACTGTGCCACCCACCCCCAACTCCTGAAGCCTGTCCAGAAGGATACCATGATCGATGGTATTGAAGGCCGCTGAGAGGTCAAGAAGAGCAAATATGGTCGCACTGCCCCCTTCCCGCTCCCTCCAGAGGTCATCTAAGAGTGCAATCAATGCCGTCTCACTCCCATAACCCGGCCTGAACCCTGACTGAAAAGGGTCCAGATAATCCACTTCATCCAGGGTCCTCTGCAGCTGCCACGCAACCACTCTCTCCACAACCTTCCCCAGAAAGGGGAGATTGGACGAAAATTATCCAAGTTGGTGGGGTTGAGCGATGGCCTCTTGAGGAGAGGATGCACCACTGCCTCCCTAAGAGCCGGCGGGAGCACCGCCTCTCTCAAAGAGGAATTAACCACCTCCCAGAGCCAATCACATGCCTCCTCCCGGGCAGCCTTGACCAACCAGGAGGGGCACGGATCCAGTGCAGAAGTGGCCAAACTAGCAGCTGCGAGGGCCCTGTCCACTTCCTCAGGTGCAACCAGATCAAACTCCCCCCAGATAACCATGCCAGACTTAGCCCCTGCAGCCTCCACTGGCCCTGCCTTAAGGCTGGAGTCCAATGAGGAGCGGATGCAAGAAACTTTACCTGCCAGATGCTCAGCATATTCCTCACAACGGCCCTGGAGGTAGACCCCCGAATCACTCCCTCCAAGGAGTGTCCGGGTCACCCGAAACAGGGCCGCTGGGCGGCTATCTGCAGATGCAATAAGGGCAGAGAAATAAATCACGTTTCGCCGCCCTTACCACCACGAGGTAGGCTCTTTATCACCTCTGGAAACCTTGCCTATTGGAACAGCTGTTTGTATGGCATCCTTCTGCAAGAATTTGTTTAGGCAGGTTCACATTGGAGAGAGAAAAAACTATTCCATTGCTCTTTTTCATCTGATTTGCTCTTTCTTGTGAGATCCTTTACCTTTCTTCAAATCCATCGTGATATTTGTCTAATCTATAGTATAGTTCCTATTAGTCTAGGTGTCCTGCCTGTCCTGGGTCTTCAGCAATTTCACTCCTCCTCTTCATGCCACCACCCCCCACCCATTTTTTTTAGTATTGTTTGTCTGGTCTGTCTTGTACTGAGCATGTCTTCTTCACTGCATGCATGAGTCTGAGAGCTAAAGTTATAACAGGCTGTTTCTTTATATGGTATTATATATGCAATGATAACCCATATACTCCTGCTTTTTAAAAAAATGCTCAAGCAGCACATAAAACATCATTCTAAAAAAGGCTAAGTTTATCTATAAATTATGCCAACAAGTCTGCAAATCAAGTTTTTTATTTTTAAAATTGGAGTAGGGCAGTTTCTGCTTTGGTTCAGCACAACTTCTCCATAGGCTTTTTGTTGGACAAGATGGATGTTGCTGTGCTTTCTGTTCTTCATCCCTGCTATCTCTGCTTTCAAGAGAAGTGCAAGAGGAATATTTCAAATAAAGTATATTGCAGTGAAGCTCTTGAAGCTATCTGAAGCTATGCCCTTTATAAGGGTAATGTCCTTTGTAAGGTCTACAATCTCTGCTATTTTGTAACTAGTCACCGAAAAAAATACAGTGTACTATTTAATATATTGCCAGCAAGAACAATAATTGAAAATCAGAGCTTTGTTAATTCTGTGGAGCAGATTTACAGGAAAAGATTATAAGACCTTGTGATGAATATTTTTAACTGGGGACATTTTTGGTAGTGACGTTCAAGTTCTATAATATCTTTTCTCTAGAGGTCAGAGAAAAAAGACTGGAAAGGTAAAGAATCATTTATTTATTAAAAGTTTAATAAATAGTTTAATAAATATTTATTTATAACTATTTTAAACCATTCTGTGCTTGAGGTGGAGGAAAGGTATATAACCAATGGTTACCAGCTAAAAGAATGCCTCTCCTTATTGCACATTTGCCATGAATTTACATTGGTTCAGATTCTGAAAGGATGTAGTATTTCGCTAATAAATCCAAAAGTTACAATCCATCACTGGTGCACTAAAATTCAGTGGCCGGCAGCTGATGGCAGCTTTGCCTTATTGGAAAATCCTTCCACTTGTCTAAGTTAAGACGGTGTTGTTGTTTTTTCTCCTGTCTCTGCCTTCTGAGGATCTGCTTCTAAGGGTAGAGGTTTCTTCAGAACAGAATGGAATATGGATAAAATTCTATCATAGTGATATAGATAACTATGGTAGGATACAACCCATTAATTTCACTGAGTTTAAGCATATTTAACTCTTTGCTGTGCATTGGGCAGAGAGTGCTTTAAACAAAAGTAAAGGGTCATCTCATCAGAACTTCTAGATCTCCCTGTTCCACCTAAAATATCCTAGCAAAAATATATCAGCTGGTTAGAATTCTGAGTATGAAAAGGGTTTTCAGAGCGTACTCTTTAATTCCATTAAATCTGGATTATATTATGGAGTCTGTTGATGTTTGGAATTAATGTGGAAGCTATTAATCTCTCTAGCCTTGGATTTAAAATTAGACAAAGCAATAATTAGTTTGGCACCATCATTTTGCTATCCAGAGAGAAATATAGGTCATAAAACACAAGTATCCATTACAACTTTCTTTCTTTCTTTCTTTCTTTCTTTCTTTCTTTCTTTCTTTCTTTCTTTCTTTCTTTCTTCATTGTTACTAGGAAGAGATACATCAGTGCAGAACTGCAAAAATGAGTGATAGCTAGGCAGAATAAACAGTGTTGGGAACTCTATGCAGACATGGCTCACTCAGTCCAGTTTTTTTACAGCTGTTTGTTTTTGTTATTAACAGTTTGTTCTTTTCCAGCATAAACCTTAAAACAATCTAAATCCCATCCCCATCAATCAGTCCCCATCAATGTTACATGTTTGGAGATTTAAGAAGGTAAAAAAATCAAAATACTTTCTCAGCAATTTATAGCTTATTCTTACATGTACAGCCAATAAACATAATAATAATTGGGAAAATTCAAAGTAGAAAGCACCATATGTGCATGCTCACTCTGAAAACATTCTGGACCTTCAGTCTATGACTTTGGGGTATGAGTCCAGAGCTCTATTCCACAGATGGAGGCCCTCCTTTTATCACATTTGAGAAGAAGTAATACATATTGTCACCACAAAAGTCCTGTCCTTACTGTAAGTCAAGAATCTAAACTTATTGAATAGGATTGCTCCCCCTGACTTTTTTTTTATGACTCAATTTTGCTTCTCATTCAACCAAAGTACAAGTCAGTTACTTCAAAAGTCTGGTCATATTGCTACAGATAGGCTTTCTGGTATATATGTATGTACTGTATGTATGTATGTATGTATGTATGTATAAGCATAATGTGCTCTATGAAGCCTCCTTGGAAGGATACTGATGATCAACCCCTGGAGTTGCTCTTACAACAAGGATTTCTTGTTGTAACTTTTTTAAAGTTTCTTGATCAGCTTTGACATTTGCCCATTCATACATCTTTTTCTGTTGTTTCCAGAACATTTCAGGGCACAACAGTCCCACTAAGTTACACAAGTTAGGAAAAGGGCCTTCTCTGTGGTGGCTCCCTCCCTGTGGAATGTCGTCCCTGCAGAGATAAGGTGGCCTCCACCTTGATGCTCTTCCGAAAGGCCCTGAAGACATGGTTTTGCCAGCGGGCCTGGGGATCACAGATTAATATGGAGTCCATCAGGTGGTTTGTTTGATGTATTGTCACCAGGGGGGTGGGAATATAGTGGGTTTCATATTTGGGGTTTTATTTCTGTAAGCCACCCAGAGTCACCATGAGTGAGTTGGGCGGCCATATACTGTACATTTATTTAATAAGTAAATAAATAGGATCCATGAGATTCCCCCCCCCCTTCCACCCTACTGCCAAGTTGCTGAGTGATACAGAATTCAGTACCTGAAGGTATTCAAAACCATATTAGAATGTCTTAGCACTGATCAATTCACTGTTTATATCTCACTTCACTGAGAGCTAAAAATCTTAACAAGAAACCTAGGGAATTCAAAAGAAAGGGAAGACAACAAATAAGGTGGGTGGACAAGATCAGGGAGATCACTGTTGTGACCTTGGAATAGTTACAGATTACTACTGGGGAAAGGTCGAGACAGTGGGCCATTTGCTCATATAGTCCTCAGTGGCTGGACCTGACTTAACACCTATCTAACAAGAACACAGTTAAAAAACAGAATGTATTGTTCCTGAGTGCAGCTGGAACTGAATGGTGAAACAGATTCGTTGGTAAATGTGTATGAAATTTGTTCCTATCTTACAGGCTTTGAGGGTGTGGAGAACCAGGATTGGAGACTGAGGCAAGCACAGAAAGATGCTTAATGTCCCCTTGTGTTGAAATCCCAATAGAATACTGCCCCCCACCCCACTGTTCTTAGTGCCAGGGAAAATCTTCCACTGGGACCAATATTGATATCATATATTACAGCCCTTATTATGATTCAAATACAGGAGTAGCTTCTGAATCCTGACCTCCCTCTTCCCCCCCCCAAAAAAGTAGGTTGTATTCTGATAATGCAATCTTGAAAGCGCAGTGGGGAGTTTAGAAGCACATTGAAAGCCTAGGATTTTGGTATCTAAAGCTGCTACCCAGCTAGATGATTGCTGGCAGTTTTAATAATTCAAGCAGAGAAACTGGCCTTGTCAATCCCCTGTGCCTGATTTCCAGGTAAACTGGTGAGATTAGGTATTCATCAGTTATCAAAACCAGCCATATTTTCTTACGAAGTATAGCACTGCACACCAACTCCAATGGGCAAAATGTATCTGCTGTCTAATTGTCTCACATAAACAAAGAACACTGCATAATGATGCAAGGTATGTGTAGCTACTACACTATATACCACTACTCAAATATATTTACAAGGAGGAAGAAGAGGAGGTAGAGAAGATAGATTCATTGCTACTGGAGGTGTATGTGTGTGTGTGTGTGTTTATATGTGTGTGTGTATATATAATTTCATAATGCCTTTAAAGCTGGGCTTTTTTTTGTAATAAACGCCACTGATACAAAGTTGCTAATGATAATTATAGAAGTGATGCTGATTTAGTCATTTCAAGAAAGCCATAGAGGCATAATTAGTGTCTGAATGGCCTCAATATTGCATTATTAGGAGGCGAGGGTGAAACTTGAAATGGGAACATCAAGGCTGAGAGAAGAGAAAACATGAAGTACATACATAATTCATTCCAAGATATTATGATAAAGGTTTATAACCAGAAACAATAATTTGCAGAAAGCATCTCTTGTATTGAGCTGACGGCTGCAGTCAATTGGTTAACCTGTTTAAGATCAAACGGCCTTCTCCACTATTCTCAGTAGTATCTTTGTAATAAAGTAACAGCAAACAGACAATGTTTGCTTCTGGTCAGTTTTAAGGAATGCTCAGTTTATCAGTCAAGACTTTAATCTCAAGCTTCATAGAGTACAAAAAGAACATTGATCCTACTGTGTTGTCCTCTAGGCCACAAGGCATGAGCATTTTTACATTCACTTGGTGCAAGGAAAAAAGAAGAGGATTTAATACTCTTGAGTACAACAAATGTCAAAATAATTCACCATGTCTCTCCCCATCTCTTCAGCACCCCCTTGATTCCTTCCTTCCTTCCTTCCTTCCTTCCTTCCTTCCTTCCTTCCTTCCTTCCTTCCTTCCTTCCTTCCTTCCTTCCTTCTGCTGATTCTGCTTCTGTTTCACCATCTCTCAGCTAGGAGTAGCACAAAACAGCCATAAGGCAGGATGTTGTAATTGTGGACGCCTGTTATACCATCTCCCCCATTATTCTACTGTTACTGTCATATTCCTGTTGAATGGGGCAAGATCCATATAGATCCAGTCTGGGAGCCAAGAATTCTCTCTTTGGTTGAGATGCAGCCTAACCAAAAGATGACACTTTCCTCAGGAAGATCAAAAAACGTTACCTGAGGCCCTTTGGTTCTGCGGTAACCGCACCTATGGCTGACCAGTGCCTGGAAGGGGAGGCCTGCTTGCTGCCGCCCCTCTTTCACTATAAACGGGTTTCTCCCTCCAGCCCAGCCCTCTGGGGGGCCAGGAGAGGACGGAAGGGGAGACCCTTGCGCCCCCCCCACCCGCGGTCCGGCTGAATACAGAAAGGAAGCAGGCAGAAACGTTGGGGGTCAGTAGCTCAGCCCAGCTGAGGGGGGTGGTGGACGGTCAGCTGAAACAAAAATCAACCTTATGAAAGGCACCAAAAGAAAACTAGTTTCCACTCACACAACCCACAGTTTACATATAAAAAGCCCGAATGCAATTCTAACTATAGTTAAGTAACTTTCCACCTTGCCTGAGGTCACCCCGCCCCCCGCCCAGCGCTCTGGCCAACTCCCTCACCAAAGACGCACCCCGAACTCTTCCTGCCCCAAACTTGACAGAGCCCCCTTCCGTTCCTCTGTTGGCGCTCGCGGGTCAGGTGACTCCCTTTGGGCACACCAGGCTGGCTTGCTCTTCCAAGGGCCAGCTGCTGCCCACACCACAGTGCCACATAGCCAAAGTTATTATTTCTGGTGAGACAAATTAAAATAAAGAGGACCTGATAAAACCACCCTTTTTTATCTCCAGTAATTGACATTTATTTTGATTTCCTCATTTAACCAAACATAACACAAACATAACCAGCATAACTTTACATAACAATTTAACCAAACATAACCAACTGAATATTCTTAACTGTATAGAGCATGGTGGGTGAAATTGATCCACTCTTTTCCCCTCCCTTCCAAGGTGTCAGAAACATCTCTACTATATGTACCTGAAAAATAAATAGGAAAAATAGTAACCCATGCCGTTCCCATTGTGAATACAATCCAAATATGTTCCTTCTTCAGTTTCTTCTGCATAGCATTACTACTGCAATGCCACCAAAGGAGCTCTCCTCATGGTTTTGGCAACAGCCACTGTGGTATAGCTTATGGAAGCCTTGAGCCTGGCATATTTTCAATAGTATCTAGAGGTCAACAAACCACGTATGACCTGCCTCGGTGTGCTTAGAAATTAGCCAAGATGTTTTTCCTCCCTCCTTCAAAAACATCAGGAGGTAGCGCAGTTGACTTCTGATCCAAACCTTTGTAAGCCATAAGCCCTAAAAATAGAGTCTTAAAAAATGAGAATCCTGACTTATGCTGTATGCATGATGCAATCCTTTATTACCTTGGCAATAGACTGTCTCATTTTGCTGCAGCATATATCGAAATACGGACTAATTTGAATTGCTTCTGGACAAAATCATCCCTTAAATAAAGCAGCAGTCAGGGACCAAGTTAGATATGTAGTATCTTATTTTGAGAACCAGTTTGGTGTAGAGGCTAAAGGGTTGGACTAGAAACCAGAAGACCATGAGTTTTGGTCTTCCCTTATGCATAGACACTGGTTGGGTAAATTTGGGCAGGCACTCTCTCCTAGCCCAACCCATCTCACAGGGTTGTTGTGGGGAAAATAGGGGTGGGAGCATTAGGTATGCCACTTGTAAAAAAATTAAGGTGGGATATAAATCTAATAATAATTTTGGAAACAAGTAAATTATCTATTGTCAAATGAATACACTGAAGTAATTTCTTGACTTCTGTGGAACACATGATTTGCCACTTCTAGTTCTGCTTTGGAAAAATGTAAAAAGTTGCTAGACTTGAAAATGTGGAATTTTCCCTCATTAAAAAGTTGCTCAGCACAAAGGATTCTAAAGATCTCCTATAGGTGTAATTCTATGCATGTCTACTCAGTAGCAAGGGTCATTAAGTGTAATAGGCTTTGCTCCCAAGTTAAGTGACTACAATTTAAAAAAAATAATCTACATTTCATATTAACTGAAGCAGAGATGGGTAATGTATGGGCTATCAACTCTCAGTTATCAGTATAGTGAGAGGTGCTCATATCTGAACAATATCCTGATCACCACTCCAGAGGTAGTGATAGACTCCATTACAGCTTTATGTTTGCATTCCTCTGTATTAATAGAACTCTTTATAGGTTCATATCAAGGAATCTGGTAGTTTACATCCAGTATAAAAACTATGACTTTGTTAATCCCTCCAAATAATTGCAAGGATTACGTCATACCAGTGAATGATATCATCCTTCTTGAGGATATTTTAAAGAGATTTTTGGGAAACCAATGACAAGTTTTTAGTAATAACTATAAGCAACTCTATCTTCCTTAATCCATCCAGAGAATTTTGGTTTTGGGAAGGGATTTAAAATAAATATCCATTATCAAATTTGATGAAGATGCCTGAGAACGAACTGTAATAAATTCAGGGAGGTTAAATTATGATTTTTTACTACAAATACTACTTTACTATATGGGAAAAGTGTCCAAGGGATTCCAGGAGGGGGCCAATGACCATATAAGTCACAGCCTGGCATTCAAGTGCCTGTGAAGATTGGTGTTTACTAAAAGCATGTCTACTTAATTATACATCTCAGAAGGTACAGATCAAAAGAGGTTGCTATTACAGGCATTGGAAAAAGGACAGCCACTACCGTTCAACATCAGAAAGCCAACTGGACACTCAGGGAAGCTTCAATCCTTTTATTTTCCCTTTGGTCCATCTGTATATTATAACCAAAATGTTAAGCCCACTTTATCATACATTCTTTCACTTCTTGTTCTTCTTTTTCAAATTTCAATACAAGTTTATACATTTTAGCAATCACTTGTTCATCATTTGTACACAATTCCATTTCAAGGTCAGTCTTAGAATATTCAATGCCATAAATTCTTTTGTCTACTTTGAATCTTTCTTATAACTGTAAATAGGAAAACCATTGAAAACTATGTCCTTCTGACATCAGTTCTCCTGATTTTATTTTGTATTCCCCTTGACTGAATTCTAGTATCTCACAGTATGTTAATCATTTGTGTTTGCCTATTATTTCTTGTCTATAAAATGCTTCTTGTGCATAGAGCCACAAAGCTATTTTCGGGCACAACCTGGATTTGTATCTATTCCATATTCTCAATATGGCATGTCTAACATAGTGATTTTTAAAATCCACATTAACCTTGACTTTATTGTACCACAAATATCCATGCTACCCAAATCTCAGGTTGTGTCCTTCTAACTCCAAGAGCCTTCTATTTCTCAGCAGCACCCACTCATTCATCCAAACCAAACAGCAAGCTGCAAAATACAATTTCAAATCAGGTAAACCCAATCCTCCTCTTTCCTTTGCGTCTCATAACACCTTATATTTAACTTGTGTTTTTTTCCCTTGCCATACAAACTTAGGTATATCCTTTTGCCACTGTTGTCAAAACCTGTATTGTCTGAAACAAAAATCCCAGGGAAAGCTTTCTCCAGCATCAGCAATATATAGGTTTTTTCACCTCACTAAAGGTACACAACAGATTTTAGGGCACACATACTATTGGTCATTGAAGTAAACAGCTTTACGTCGTTGACAATGTGTTCGCTCGCCCTGCTGTCTACGAGCCAAACAGCATCATCGTCTGTGTGGCTAGCCTTTACTACCGATATCTTACTGCCATCCATCCACCACCTTGGACCCGCCCTAGGCCGTCTGGCTCTGTCCTGGCACTTCCTCGGACACTCCCACTGCAAATGCTGTGCCGATCCGCAAATATAGCAGCGCTTTACGGTGTTCACACTGTCTGTCGCCAGCCGCTGACACTGCTGCGCCGCCTCTCTCTGGCCCGTCTGCACAAGGATATGCTGCTGCTCACGCGCTCTGTCTGCCCGTTTCTGCTCCGCCTCGAATAAGCGGCCAGCCAAATATGAAACGGTAAGCCTCGAGACTCGCCACAAATATGTCCCAGGATTCATCCAACAAGGACAATATTATGTAGACCTTATGTGCTTCGGGAAACCGCATGCCTCTTTCCTCCAAGGCGACAAATAGCTTGCCCATCGCCTGGAGGTGCTCCTCCATGGACTTGCCTGCCTGGAGCCGTGCACGATATAGTTGCTGCATCAGCATAACTTTGCTGCCTGCTGTATCCCGAACATACACTCAGCATAAAGCGTCCCAGCATTCCGCCGATGTCTGTAACCCCCGGACGTGCATTAACTGATCATCTTCCAGCGCGAGTATGATGTTGGCAAGCGCCTTTTCGTCTGCCAGCATTGTTCATCATTCATGTCCTCGGGGAGCGTGCACTATTTGCCATAGATTTTCTTTGCGGAGAAACATCTCCATTTTAACACACCAGACAAGATAATTGGTGCGATTCAAACGGGTGAGCGGGAAAGAACTGGACGTGGTAGAAAAAGACTGCATGTTGACAGTGGCCACACAACTCCATGCAATGTGCTCAAAAAAGAAAAACAAATTGTGCACCACAAGAAAATATTCGCCATGCAATAAGTTATATTAACCTAGACAAAATACACGTTCTGGGCCCATAACCTGTTGGGGAGAGAATTCCACTAAGCGTGTCCCTGGGGTTAAAAAATATCAGTGGTGCTCTATTTACACGCTTATTTACAGAAAAATGTGCAAAGAACAATAACACGCATAGCACTCTAGAAGTTGTTGGTATATAAAGGATACAAATTCCATAGAGAAACCAACGTCCATAATCCAATAAACATAGTCCAGTGTACAGTAAATCCAATATCCAAATACAGCAGTTAAAATTGTCAAACAAACCGGCAGAGTAACAGGAAGACTTTTCACAAATGAGAGACAGAATGCCTATGCTTTGCTTCCATATTTATGTGGCTGCTAGCCAATCAAATGTCACCTTGCATCAGCCTGCTCTGTCATTGTCTTGTGACTGTCTTGTGCTGGACATTGCATCAGACATTGCTGGACATTGCATCAGACCATTAGGCAGCACTTTTTCTCTGCCTCGCATTCTTACATTTCCCAGACTGCTTTGCCATGGAAATAACATCCCTGACAGCCCTCCAAGAAAGAGAGAAGGAAATGGGTGGGGAAGGGTTTCAGGAGGAATAGGTTGGGCTGCTACTAGGGCCTCTTCACCCTTGCAGCACATGGCTCGCCTTGCCCCAAACTGTCCCTTATCTTCCCTTCCCAGTTCTATCTCCAAGGTCTTTTATTCATGAATGCAGGTCCCTTTCTGATTGCATCATCACCATCTGGCACCATGAAGGTGGTTGCCAATGCTTATGCCTTTATGTTTCTTATATCAATCAAACAACTTCACTTTATGTGTTAGAACTTACCTAAATTCAAAGGAACAGTGACAAAATGTCTCTCAAACCCAGACAATTATCATTTATTTTTTGGTGGCAATGGATATTCTTCAAAATAAGATGAGCTCAAGGGTATTGGCATGATTATTTTTTATTTCTCCTGAGAAGCTATGATCTGCCTTGTTCTCAGAAGCAGCCTAAAAGAAATATGTCAAATTTGAGGATAACAGCCATTCCCTTATGCAAATTTTATACTAGGTATCAAGCAGATGTGATCTCTAGTAATGAAATATATGTGTATAAGGCTTAATTTGGTTGTACTTATCTCAGGAGGATCTTGAGATGAGGGAAAAATATCAAACTTGGAGCACATGCTGCATTTTGCAAACCATCCTTATAAACTTATATATGCTTGGCAACTGTCACCTATTTTAAACTGCAATATTGCCTGGTGCCTACGTGGGCATAATGCCACCATAACAGATGGGCATGAGTATAAGTGCGCCAGAGTACTGGGACACATTTTTAGGGGTCCAGAAACCCATTAATACCTGCAAGGAATACAGCATTTATGATTAAAGAGCTGTGATATTCCCTTCTAAAACATACCAAGTAGCATAATTGTGTTGGTGTTAGGATGCAAGAATTCTTTGAAATTCAAAGATAGAACTTGGGAAGGAGTTGTTGTTGTTGCTGTTGTTGTTGTCACCTTTTACTTCTCAACTCTCACTGGTCTCATTCATGTCTCTACAATCTGAGGTTTCAAGGCCACATCCAGGCCCGCAAAGCCTGGGCTGCAGCACCCAAGCCCTTTATACATGTTGCCATCAAAGAGATTAATTCTTTTAATGTGACAGAAGGGGATATTCATTAATGACAAGGGAAGTAATTAGGCTAAATATATTTAATTTTTAATTAACTCTTTCTTTTTCCTAGTTTTGCCTAGTTCTGGAAGCCAGCACATCACTCCATTCAAAAGCAAAGAATGAGTCCAGCCTCTGGTCTAATTAACGATCATTTTCAAGATACCACAAAGATGAGTAGAGTTCAAATTGTACTACATGCCCACTTACCTAGGAGTATATCCATTAAATTCAATGAATTTACCTTTGAGCACACATGCATAGGATCACACAGGGACATAGCATCCTCACAGGATTCCACCAAGCTTTTAGTTATATATCTGATTACATATCTAGTAATCTTCCATATTTAGAGTTTCTTCCATTCATGGAGGAGGCTCTGATCTAATAGGAGCTTCTGTTGAAGCAGCCTTCCCCAAGCTAGTGTGTCCTCCAGATCTGCTAGACTTCATGTTCACTAAGTGTCTGAGGGCATCAGATGTGATAGAGAATGAGAGGAGGTCATCTTATGGATTTTTTCTAAGGTCACCCTGTTTAAAATAGATTTTCAGGGATGCAAAGAGCAGCGGAAGGAAGAAATTGGCAAAAATTTCTTCCCTCTTGCCAGCAGGAGAGCAAATCTTTGCTGAGTTGCTACAGATGGAATGCTATTTAAGACCCAAGTCCAATGTAAGTTGATTCCTTTCTGTCCCAAGTTGAGATTAGGTAAACACTTGGCACCTGTCAACGCTGTAGCCTACTTGGGCCAAATTTACCAAATGCTGCTTGCAGTGTAATTGCTGCTATTTCACACTTCTGTTGTAATTCCGGTCTGTAGAATTTGCATATATGGCTCTTCAGTCATCAGTGCTGTATTTCCATTAGGCTGAGGCATTCTCAGGACTGAAGATTTTTGTCAAAATGTTGCAAGCAGCAATGCACTGTTGCAATGCAAACTCTGCTCCTTTTGTACATGCATGTGACATCACAACACAGATACAAAAGAGGTGGAGCCTGTGCCACAATGGCATGCTGCTGCTTTCCTCATATGCCCTCCCTCAACACCCCCCAGCAGATGCTTTTGTTGGCAGATATCCAGATCAGCAACATACGGTGTGGTTGGAAACTACTGGGCTATCCCAAAGGGAATGCCTTCATTCCTAGCATCGGGAAAATCTCATAGTCTTCAAATGGCAGGATTGTATGGTTGCATTCCAGACTCATCAGTTATTGTTTGGGGGGCAGAGCTTGAAGCAAGAAATAGCAGCACTCCTTGCTCTAAATAGATCAGGAAGAAAATGAATTATCCTAATACCTAATTGCATTTTGAGAATGAACAAAGACAGGAATGAGACAGATAAAAGGAGACAAGTCAGTCACGATGAAGGCTAAGTTTAATGTTAACTGACAGTGTGTATTTCTCTTCACATGTTTTCATGTGGATTGTTAGATTTTTAGCAAAAGTGTTTACCTTTCTTCCATACAATGCAAACAGAGCTGCAAAATTAAGCATCCAGGGCTGTCCATACCCATTTTTGGTTTTCAGTACTAAAATGGGGCAATCTCATAATGCAAGAAAGCCTTTTTGCAATTCCATGTCATTCTGCTGTTGTCACAAGAAGAGCCTCCATGCTACCCTTCAGTAGAAAAAGCAGTAGTTGTTATAGGTAGAAATTTGATTTTTTTTTCTGCTTATGGAGAAAGATCACATTCGTGATTCATGATCCAGTATGGTGATTGTAGATGTTCCCATCATATGGCAAAGTGAATGGGCACTTCCGATCATGGAAACTACCAGACAAGGAATGGAGACAAAATCTTGGAAGAAAGCTGGATATGCCACTTGACCTGCCCTTACCCTTTCAAAAATTGTTCTAGTGCCAGGGTCTCCATAAGATTCATGTAATTTGACTCTGCTAGTTGGAAAGGGTGGGAGGTTCATGTGTGATGTTTTGGCTTCCAGCTCCAGATTCCCCCATCCAACATGGGCAATGACAAACAACTGGAGGAACTGTAATCTGAAATATCCAGAACGTTGCATATCCCTTCCTTAGCATATACATACTGCTCATTGACATTTCCAATCTACATTAACTTATTAATATTTAACATGCTCACCGAGTGTTGCTTGGCTATCTCATTTGGCCAAACTGGATTGTTTTACCCCATTTTGAGACAGGCCATCTTACATTCTGGCATACCATTTGGGACAACAAATCCATGCCCTTCAATAAATGACTAGTGACATGCCCCATAAGCAAGGGAAACATGTGCCAAGTAGTTTCTTTCATTGTTCATCTCTGTATGCCACATTTAATATTGACTCTTCCAGATTTTATTAAGCATGATGGTTTTTGCTGGTTTCCACAATGTGAAATGTATCCATCATATTTGCAAATAAGCCAAAAATGAGGCTGAGTTCTAATGTAGTGGCTGCTGATACCATAAAGACACTGAAAGATTTCTTATTCCTCCATAATAGATGTGGTCATGCCATGACCTGCAAATCGTTATGTTCTGTACTTGCAAGTATCATGGACCCCCCTCTCCCCCACCAATCTTCAGAAAAGCTACTTCAGCGGTTCCTCCCTGCAAGAAAAAAGGAAGAGCTATCATTCCTCCATCCCATCACCACCACTTGCGCTTGATACTTTATTCAGGGAAGGGGCATTTTGGAGGCTAAACTAGATCTGACAAATTAGCCTTAGCTTGCTATTTTTTGTCAAATACTTCTTACTGGAGATCGTGTCTGGAATTATTCCTTTGCATTTGCTATGACCATTCACACACACATACCTTCCCCAGCCAACATCATGGACTTGATTTGGCTATTCATTAAACCAAATCAACTACACACCATTAACCTACTGCACGTGGCAAACTTGTGGTCTCATTTGACTCTCAGATAGTAATTCTATCCATGCAAGCAAATAACTTTTTAACTGACTACCTTTATCAGTTCTAAAATAGGATGAATATTGGGAATTTCCTGTGATTGAGAGATGGAGTCTTAAGAATGTTATTATATATGTCTATGTGCATGTTTGGGAAGGAAAAAAGGGAAATAGGTTTTCAGAGGCATGGGACATATATGATGCATAAGCCTGCACATACCATTCTGTACACTGCCTCTATTGTTTTAGAGGTTGATCTAGCCCTTCGCCACTCCCTTGCAGCTTTATTGACATACTCTCTTTCTATTTTGTGTAAGAGTTTAAATTCAGTGATAAGTCATTTAAGCTTCCTTTAGAGAGAATTCATAATGCTGCTTCAAGGCACGTGGCAATGATTGGTTTCATATATATATATATATATATATATATATAGCTTTCAGCTAGTACACTGCAGCTACTCATAAATGCATTTGCCTTGGAGGCATGAAATCAGAGTAGTTATTTGTATTATACAGAAATGGCCGTGGCTACAGAATAATTTACATAATAAATACACCTACCTTCCATACACCATATGCAACTCTTCAAATGTGTATGGGCTATGAAGGGCAGAAGGTACGAACATGCAGAAATAGATGTGGATTTCAAGCCAACCTGAACAATTTATTCAGATTATTCCACCCCGCTCCTCTATCCAGTTCTTGCAGTGTATTTTGAAACAATCCACAGCCTGTAATATTTGAATGATACCCTAAATTTATGAATGAGAGCAAAACAACATAACAGACAAAAATAAAATCCACGCCGCCAAGCCCCATGTTCACATTCCAGGCTATGATTCAGTCACTGATTTCAAAGAGGCTGAAATCTGGCAGCTGCTCATCCCTTCGGTGCATATGCTAAACTGTCCATTTCAGTATTTTTTTTAAAGCTATAAAAACAAAGCCATAAAGTACCACAACAGCACAAGATAGTTTTTAAATGAACCTGACATCCCATATCCTTTTACTTTCTCCTTTGATATAACCACTCACCCTTTTAACAGTGAAAGTCCCCTCAGGATATCATAACATGAAAGCAAATGGAAAACAAAAAGGTGTTTAAATGTGCCCAGTTCATCTGGACATTAAGAGATTATGTGTCAGTCTATTCTGGTAACTCAGCCTTCTTTCTGACATTTAACTATATGAAGGCCACTGCAGGGAAGGTTCTCTTGCTTACTTCTACAGTTCCATTCTATGTCAGGGATACTTCACCCCCCTTCTGAAAGCTGAACAATGTGGATGCAGACCCTCTGTGCATGGACACTGCCCAGCGATTCTTAGTATGTATTGAGTGTGTACTGAGCAGAAGCACACATATACATGCACACTCATTCTCTTATTAATTTATAGCACGAGCATTTGTAGTTTGCACTAAGGCAACCCCTCCAACCCATAATTTCACAGAGCTCAGCAAAACAACCAAACACCCCAAGTAGAGCTAAATAAGGGCTAAGGTGACTGTCTGCTCAGCTTCCAACTTTGCTTTGTCCTTAGTCTCACGCACTAGGTTTAAGGGAAGGAAACCATTTAAGACACTCCCTGGAAGATGGGTGGTGGCAGCAGAAGATACCAAGCAGCTACCCCAAAGCAGGAAGGGGGGAGATGGGGAGATCCAGAGAACATCTGGCAGAGGGGTTTATGATCTCATCTTTCCTCCTAGGACCTCAGCCAAGCGTGCTACAGGCTGCAATAATACAATCCTAGAACTGAAAGGGGCTATTTAAGCTACTGAGTCCAACTCCTGCTCAGTGCAGGAGTCAGTGATGGCCACCCGCTTACCTGACCACATTAGATGAAACTTGGCTGAATAGATTATTTTTTAAAGGCTAACGTGCTTGGCACAGCCATTGTCATGATTATTAAATATCTGACCCAAGCTTGTTTCTGAATAATCTTTTCAATCCTAGCCACCAAAAAGATTTGCTAAACAAAATGAGTGACAATAGCATAAAATGAGGAAAAAAGACCCTCATATCTACTTTTTAAATCCAATTATCCCTTTCTATTGTCCCCACAATGCTGTCCCTCTCATTTGGGAAACCATTCTTTTTGAATTCCAACAATCTAGCATCAATGACATGAAGCAGTGGTCACAGTTCCAGAAGAACAGACATTTTTCTTTGCAATAGAGTCCTAAGAACCAAAGAAACTGTTTTGCTGGAAGATTTTAAAGAGGTTATATTCTGGAACTGGATCTTCCAGTTGATAGAATTTTAAAAAAAAATCAACTTCATTGCTTATATTGACCAGGGAGCTTTCATACTGTCAGTTAGATCTCTTTATGTCAGTTTAAAGGCCTCTTGTGCTGAAAGAAAGCTTCTCCATATTTCTGATTTATCACAAGCCTCTTTCAACTAACACACTTGAACCGAAAGCATCAATCTCAGGAGCAAGTTTCTGTTAATTAACATTCCCCAGAAGATACATTGAAACTCAGTCTGTCTGATGGGAATTGAATTAAGTCCACAAGTTGGGTAAAAAAAGGTATACTGTCTTCACACATTGTACTAAGCTAGGGTTAGTTTAACCTTAGTTTATTGACCAAACCATCTCTGCTCAGGTCACACACAGCATCTAAAACCATAAACCATGGTTTGCAAACCAGTATGGCTAAGCCAAAACAAAATGTGCCACACTAAAACTTAGCAGGATGTGTAAACCAAGGAAGTGATTTGTATTCTGACTGATAGTTTCATCCCATGGTACAGAGGGGCAAGCTGTGACCTGCAAGTGCTCTTCCCACCCATGACCCATTTATGCACTGCAAAACCCTGAAATCTGGTCTGTTCCAGTTACGATTTATTTTCTTTCTTAGCAGAAGGCCTCTCACTTCTATTCCTACCTTTCTTCAGCCCCCATCCCAAATAGCCATTTTGTGGACCAAGTTCAGCCTCTATTTTGAGGGGAGTTGAAATTTTATAGTGAGACCAGGAGTGGGAGGTTGTTCATAGGCAAACACCCTCTCCCAACCTTTGTAAAAGGCTCTAATGAGCTTGAAAAACTCTGTCTACACACTTGCCCTTGGAGAAAGCATCTTCGTCCCACATTCCTGAGATCAGATGGCTCCAACCCTGCTGGCTACTGCTATCATCATCATCTTCTTCCCCAGCATCATCATCATCATCATCATCTCCTGCCTTTGTTTGTACAAGGCAGCATAGATAATGCTCCCACCTCCTATTTCCTCCCCAACAACTACCCTGCAAGCTGTGTTGGGCTGAGAGAGAGTAACTGGCCCAAAGTCACCCAGCTGGCTTCCATGCCTCAGGGCCTTAAAGACATGGTTCTTTCCTCAGGCTCTCAGCCAGGATGTTGTGAGAACTTGTTTAATAGTGTGTATCTGGAGTCTGTCTGCACCCAGCATGGCATTTGTTGTATTGCCCTTTTGGGCTCTTGGATTTTGCTGTTTCTAATAGTCTGTCAGCTGCTCTGGGTCGCTTGGCAAGTAGGTACTTAGAGATCAAAGAGAGAGACAGGGACCAGGCAGGCCGATGGAAAAAAACAGCCCTTTGGGGCCACTTCCCAGGGTTTGGTGGGGTTTAAGGATGAGGATGGGAAACCATTACTTCCCTGAAATTGCTTGCTTTTCTAAGCAAAAAGGCAAAAAGTGGGGTTAAAATTGTCAGTCCTGCCCCAGTGCCATTGGGACCCTTCTGGTGCTGATATCATAATCAGATAGTTTCTCCTGTTTCCCACCCCCACCCAAAAAAAAGATTGGGAAGCAGAGCTGCACCACCCACCCACCCACCCACCCCAGTTACTCAGACCCAACCCTTTCCTGTGTCTGGCAGGTTTCATCAACATCTTGCTTCAAATGTTGTCTCCTTTGAGGCTTTGGAATGGAATCATTTAGCATTGGGAATAATCCACTGCCACTTATGTGCTGGGTTTGTCACACTGAGCAGGAGCTCTGAAACAGCCATGCAGTCCCCAGCCAGCTTATGTTGTTATTGCTGCTCTTGCGCATTACATCTGCATCATCTATGGACTATAAACAAGAGAAAGACAAAACAATAAACAAGACAGAAGACAAAGACAACACAATAAACAAGACGAAAGAAGACTCCCACCCCACCCCACCCCACCCCATCCCCACCGATTCATTACCTCAGATGACAAGCTTGTGGCGGGCCTGAGTAGAAAGTTCTACCCTCCAGCTGTGCCAGTACCAGGGTTTTATATTCCGTGCCACTTCCCCCTCTCCTCAGTTGTAAACTGGTTAAAAAACCTGTAAAATCAGCCAGTAGGATGCAGCCCTTGAGCAAAGTCTGGGTCTGCCATCCCACTGGGTAGGGCAGGGCCTTTGTGCTTTCTCACTGAACTTCATTAACAAGACTCACTCAACTATGGTAGAATGGGGAAACAAATCCCAAAGGAAGATTTGGGGGATGAAAGCTGAATATTTCAATTTTCGGAGGCTGACTAAAGGCAGGAATGCATGCCAAAGACAATACACCATAGAGCGTAGTTGGAGAAAATTTGGAAAAAGGATGGGTAAGCTTCCTAAAACATGTGTGGTCAACTATTGGTTGCTAAGGCATTCACCTACTCTTTTCTTCATCATATTGTCAGATTTCAGCACAGCCATCTCATATAATCAAGGTTTGAAGGAATCCTGACTCAGGTTACCATGTTGTAATCACTATGGTGGTGGTGGTTTTTAAATATTTTCTTAAACAAAAGTTAACCTTGATTAACTCTCAACTACAGGGGAAGACTTTTTAATGTCCTTGGGCAATGACTTTTTTCTTCTGAGCTCAATAGGTTTGATAATTTTCAATGTAATACATTCTCTTGTTCTGTATAATAGTGGCCTTAGATATGTTTTCATCTTTCTCCAATCCAAGCTGTTAAAATTATTATTGTTTCTGATTTTTTCCCAGGATACAAGTCAAAGCATGTACATGACTTATGTTTTCCAGGTATTTCCTACAGCCAAATTAAAAAGCACCTTCAGAGAGGTAAATTGAAATGGCCAGAAACATCTATTTTTGAGAAGAGGGATATCTGCGTGTGCATAGAATTGGATTGGACCCCTCCTCCCAAAAGCATATATTTTATTATTTATTTATGTATCCAATTTATATGGCCACCCATCTCAACAAGTGACTCTGAGTGGCGAACAGAATTAAAATAGAATGAAAACAATATTTTATTAGCTCATGTAATCCTGTAGAATAGTGGTATGTCTCAGACTGCCCTAAGAACTTGAATAAAACTATAACCAGGAAATAATCAAGCTGCAGTGCTTGATGTGTCATTTTTGTCTTACCTGAGATGTCTTAAGTCAACAAGAGAAAGCAGCATTCCTTTGGGAAGATGTGGTGCCATGTTACCTTTGCGTCTGAAAGTGACTGACTGCAAAAGTTCAAGTCATGTGTAATACACACACTATTGTGAGAATATGGCAAGGATTTCTGATTTTTTAAAAATAAATTAGAAAACAGAACCGTGGGAATGATCTTGCCACAGGAAGGGAAAGAAAACAAAAAGCTGGGCCTGGAGAATACAAGCAGTGCTGGTCAAAAGTGCTGTAAGGAATTCAGCCAAACCAGAAAGACTGAATGACCAGATAAAAAGATTGCACTATCTCATATCAATCTGTGGAGACTTCTCATAAATCAGTCAAAACCTCCCCGCTGCCCATTATTTAGTTTTGGATTAGGCAGCTGGGGCTCTAACAGTTGTAGACTGTATACCATGCAAAATAGCACATTAAAAATTTATTGGATCACTTGTTGGAGCAAGAATGTGTATATTTTTGAATGGCACAAAACTTTCTGATCATTTGATGGAAGATTCTGATTTATTTAAAAGTTGACATACTGAAACATTAATAATATCTCCTGAACCATTTTACAGTCATTATTTAAACTGCCAGTTGGTTAGGCGATGCACGAGGACTGCACCAAAGTAAAATTACCACTCAACATTGCCAGATCACCAAATTGGACTGAATCTGGGTGACCTCTGTTGGTGCAGCAAGACTATTTCTTTAAGCATCTCTCTAATATGGAGTAATTTTGACATATGCAGATCAGACAAGCTGCTTCAGGATACTCCAACATGGATTTAAAATTCACTTTCACAACAGGTTTTAAGCTGAAACATATCTGTTCTGAATTTGACCCGGTTCACAGGTTGCACTGTCAGTATGTTATAGGTTATGAACCTTGATTTATGAATTATGAATGATACGTGAATCCAGCCACTGTCTCTTAAAAATGAATTCCACTAGCCCATACTTACTTAGGAAACTACTGTGAAAACAAATCTGGTCTGGACATATAAGGACTGCATTTCCCAGGATCCAATTCCAGAACTGAACTTTCGGCATATCTGAAGGACACCAGGTTGGAAAAAGCTGAAATAAAAGAATTACGTGGAGGGCTTTTAGTAAAAACTCAGGCGTATTTTTTGGCAACCGAGAAAACAGAGAATAAGATCCTGTAATGCAGAGTGCTCTGTGAGTGGGGCCCTCCCATGGAGGAATGGAAGATGATGGCCTATTTTTCTAAGAGTGGATCACTCAAATTTGTGTATATCTTTTGGAGCGTAAATGTACCTCTCATTTCAAACCAAGGGAGAGGAATCTGTGCCCTTTATATAAAACATCAGGAGAATAATGACTTAAGAGAATTAAGTGCTGCTGCAAGGTGCCTGGTTCAGTTTTCCCTTAGTCTCAAATAAAGAACCAAACGATGCATTAAGACACTGGATGATGAGTGAGGCAAAAAACCTCCTTGCTGTGAAGACGTTTGTTAGGATCTGTCAAGGCAGGAAAGGAATTCCTTACAGTTTTACATTGTCAGTGGCATGCAGAGTAACAAGACCAGCCTTACAGCATGAATAAGTTGCTAGCTATGATGGGTCATTTGAAATACTGGAGTGCCAAGTCCTTTGTTCAGCTCCAGACCATGTTTTCTTTCTTACTTCTTCAGCATGTAGTATGGCCCACTGGCACTGCTTCTATGTGAATATCTTTTCCACGTTCCTAATTTTATGATGTTTTCCCCTAAGATTTCCTGAGAAGGAAAAGAACACTGAAAACCATCCCTCTCGCCAGGCACACTAGATGTTAACTATATTATTATGCTCAGCTCCTATTCTTCAACTATCAAAGTTTTAGGGATGCCTCACTCACTCAGGTTTGGTAAGTTAACTGGAAACTTACTGGCTTTGTGTAATATCTGAGTCTATGTACAAGTATGTACCTAGCTAGGTGGCAGCTTCTAGCCAATCTTGGATGATCTCCAAAAGTAAATGGGGTCAGACCTGGCTAGTACTTGGATGAGGGATCACCAAGAAATCCCAGGATTGTAGAATAAACCAGGAGGTTGAAAATGTTGGAAGTTTTGGCAAATCCAGCATGCCTCATTAACATGTAAATTAAGTTGCCCACAATGCAACTCTGAGGAAGCTGTTTGTTGCCACTCCCACTTCCTCTTTCTCCCTTCTCCACCCAGGGAGAGGCAGGTGGATGCTGCACTCTTCATCAGGGCCATGTGCTTGGGCCTTGATGAGGGATTCTGCCCCTTTCTTTCACACACCTCTTGGCAGTTGTAGGGCTGAGAGTTGAGGGCAAACTATGTATTTAGAAAGGAAAGAGGAAAGAACAAAGGAACTTCATCTTTTCCACCAAGATGGATGGAACAGAAGCAGCAAAGAATAAAGTCAGTAAGATTCTTTTACTTATCTTAACCTAATATGTCTAAGCATGTGATTCTTTATGCTTGGGAGGGCTGAACGTGTAAGATCCATAATCTGTGTTTCTCTGGCATGCTCACTGAAGCTATCTAAGATAATTTTCTGTGCCAGCTTCTAAGTTGTGTTAAGCTCTGCTCCATTTTATTGGTTCTAGCAGGCCACTGAATTGGCTTCAGAAAAAACACATCCAATGAGAAGGCAATAGAAAACCACAGAGGCATCCTTAGGATCCAGCATTTTCATCAAAATAACAAAAGCAGCATCATGCCATTTCAACAAAAGCTCTGCCCCTATTGTAGTTTGCCCCCTTTAAGCCCCCCTGTGGATGCCTCTAGAAAACCACTTCTGTATTGTTGACAAGAAAACTACCTGAACATTTCCAAGAAGCTACCCCAAGTCAAGGTCCCTGAATATATTTGGAGATTCACAATTTAAGCACTCCAGCAAATGTCCCTAAGTGAATTGTACCCCTGTTGGGTTTTAGAGGGGCACCCAATACTCTACAGTGGTTGCAGGGCCACTTTGCACTTTGACCACCCCGAAGATCTTGTGTGCTTGGAATACCTATATTTAGCAAGGGGAGAGAATAAAGACAGGCTCTTTTCCTGAACTCTCTCTGACTATTTCCCTTAGTTGTTCAAAAGCTGGCCATTCATGTTTTTTTCCCAAAGGGGAATCTGCTGAGCTAAACTTGTGCAATGAGTTTAACCCACTTCAGCAGTTCTCCTTGTTAGACTACTCCCAGGGTTGGAAGGGACCCTCGGAGGATGCTCAGCATCCTTTCCAATCCTATAACAATGCTGTTTACTGGCATTATGCCATCCGTGTTTATCAGAGATGTTACAAATTCCTGACCTCCTTAAAAGAAAAACTGACAGTAAGGCATTCCTTCCACAGCAACTATATTCATAGCTGCCATCTACTGCAGTCAGTCAAACTAAATAAACCACCAAGAACTCCAGGCTAGAAATGAGCTATTTGTGGATTTCATTACTATGCTCCCTTTGAGATCAGATATTGGAAAGTGAGATATCTTTGCCACTAGTAGGTTTCCAACTGGTGTTGATGATGGGCAAAAAGTATTTCCATCATTTTTTGGTGGTGGTGAGATTAGGGGGAGAGGTTCTATGCATTAAAACAGTTTGCTGTTTTGGTTTTCCAGAAAAGAGTAATGAGCAGGATATTTCTCTCTAGATAGTTTTCTGATATGGTCATTTGACTAATCAATAGAGTTATTCATTCATTCCTTAGATAGTTATATACTTTATTTCACATCTTATAATTTGCCCTTATGGTGCAGAATTATCTATTTGCATTGGTATCCCTCCACAGCAGCCCTATCTGCAGCCCTTCAAAGCCTTTAATGTGGATTCTTGATGTCCCCACTACCCTAAGTTGCCCCTAAATGGCAATTTTTAATATGACAGAAAAGGGAACTGGTTAAATAGAATAGGAGCAATCATGTGTATTGTGATTAATTATTAATTTTATTTCATTTCATTAAATGATTTTTTTTTCCCCTTGGCCCGCTCACTTTTTAGAGTTTAGCCTTCAAGAGGCCGCTCAAGGGATGCCACTCAAGGGACAGGTGTGTCACTTGGGCAAAAAAGTTTTGTGTTTTCACTATTAAAAGTGTGTGTGTGTTTGCGTGTATGTATATATCAGTATGGATCAAAAAAACTGCTCAAAGACTGCTGGATTTTCATTCATTCACTGAAAGCAACAGTGATTTGCCCCTCCTAATTGGGAGCAAAAGTAAAACCTTAGAAGTTTCCTCACAAATAGTGTTTGCTTCAGAAAATTACTTTAAGTATAAAATGCATCATTTTTGGAAGAGAGAGAGAAAGCCATTCATTTCTATATCCACCCAGCGCACCAGGCTTGGCATTTCCTGTTCATGTTCAGCCAGCAGCCATACCAGCCTCTATCAACAATATTGAGCTAGATGGACCAAGGGCCTGACTCAGGATAAGGCCATGTCCAAGGTTCCTATTTTGTGTCCCAGAGAAAGATGGTGTCACTCGTGAAAGCAGCCCAGGTCTGAGGTCTTAGGCAACCTCATCTGGAATTATGTGCCTTACAAACCGAGAGGACTGTCAGATAAAGACGATATTGACTGAGCCTCAGTAACCATGAAGTTGACCCTTTATTTTAGATGTTCGATTTATGGTGAGTGGCTTTAAAAGATCATCCTTTAGATCTGTTTTTTCAAAAGTAAGTCCCAATGAATTCAATAAACTTTACTCCCTGGTAAAGCATGCAGTTATAGATATAGAAAGCAGCTTTCAAAACACTTTAAGCCGTGCTTACTTATTTGAGCCCAGTGGGATTTAGTATCAAAGAAATAGGTATGGCTGGTCCTAAGTGTATTTTTCTTGGAAATAAGTCCCACCGTATTCAATGAGGCACATGGCCGGCTATATTTATGCAGGACTGCATCTTCAAAAACCACTCTGTTATTCCAATTTGCAATAGGAGAGACTTCATCCCCTGTTCAACACTGCTTTCGCTGCTTTTTAAAAAGAAATATTTTGCAGCCGGCTAGAGGGAGGCATTCCTCATGCTGCGAATGTCCCCAGGAAGCATGTGAGCTGAGTAACAATACAGGCACAATGCATTGTGTCACCTAGCAATATATCATGGTGCAAAACAAGATTAATGACATCAGCCATGTATAGGGAACAGGATTTGCACTAATATGAGAAATGTAATCATTGGAAGGCATGGGAAGGAAAAGGCTAGAGCAAAATCCAGGGTCATAAGCCCGTGAGAGGAAAAGAGACAACTTCAAAAGTACATGCAGATTCTCCGCCTTTGTATTTATGATCCAAGATTTTCAGCACTTTGTGAAGTAGCAGGAAGGTAGAAAACCTGCTATGTACTTTTATAGAGTTCAGAGATACTTTTTCCCAAGTTAGACCAGCTAGCATTGCAGCCTTAGATTTATTTTCTTTCCTTCTCTTTAAACCCCAAATTTGTTAAGCGCTATCTATTTCTGAGTTGATGCTGTTTACAAAGGCTGTTGTGTTGCCAAATGACAATCTGTCACAACAGGACAACAGGATGTGTGGACCATGCTAATGCCACGAGTTGGAACACAGGGTGATGTCAATCCCGCATCATAAGGTGCCATTAAGAACATTGTTTGCCAGATGCAGCATACAAGGCCACCATGCATGTGTAATGGTTGCCTATTCTGACACACTCAGCCTCACAAGTGGGTTCTTAATGAAAACTGATTTATTGAAAGAATAGTGTGCAAATACAAAGGAAGCTGAGAATGAGCAAAAGCGCGCCAAATACAAACTAAAAACCCTCGCCTCAAACCCGGTTCCGCCCTCGCTCCCACTTAGCAACCACCCCCTCCCAGGTGTTAGCAACGGTTGCCCACATCGGCCTGAGAAAGTAACCTTGAAGACATTCCATAACCCAAATATACATTCCACAGTTACAGTAAGGAGATTACAGCCTGGCACGGCTGGAAATCCCCACTCTGCAAACACATATCAGGAAAGTGACATGCGAAACGTTACGATGTATTCAGAACATTGGAACGATGAACATGACACACCGCCCCCCTTGAAAAAAATGCGAAATTAAGGAGCAGGCTTAGCAGGATAGGCAGAATGGAAACGGGTAACTAGAAGAGGGGAGTGAACATCGCGGGCAGCAACCCACTCAGGATGAGGGAAATGTTTCCACCGGACCAGGTATTGCAAAGTAGAACGAAAGCATCGAGAATCCAGAATCTCCTGGACTTCAAAGTGTTGCTGACCATCCATCATAATGGGAGGAGGTGGTGAGGGTTGCGGGTGCCAGTGATCCGATTGGTGGAAGGGTTTGAGCAAGCTGCAATGAAAAACGGGATGCAAACGTTTAAGATTATGAGGCAAATCTAACTTAAAAGTAACAGGATTAATTTGAGCCACAATAGGGAAGGGGCCCACGAATCTTGGTGCCAACTTCTTAGATGGTTGGGGTGATTTAATAAACCTTGTGGAGAGGTAAACTTTATCCCCAACTTTGAAGAGTGGCTGAGGCGCCCGTTTGGTGTCAGCATGGCGTTTGTAAGCAGCCTGGGCATCGGCGAGAGCTTGTTTGATTTTAGGCCAGGAGTCTCCCAGATGTGCTGCCCAGTCTGCAGGGGAAGAAGGAGGTGATGTTGGTTGTGGCAGCTCTGGGATGGGCAGAAAATCTCAACCAAAGACAGTGCGAAATGGCACCTGACCAGTGCTCTGATGCACTACATTGTTGTAGGCGACCTCAGCAAACGGCAGGAGATCGACCCAATTATCTTGCTGATAGTTCACAAAAGCACGCAGATATTGCTCCAGTGTGGAATTAAGTGCCTCTGTAGATCCGTCAGTCTCAGGATGCGACGCAGTGGAGAGCGCTTGCTTGGTGCCCACCAATTTCATAAAAGCCCGCCAAAACTGGGAAGTAAATTGTGTGCCTCTGTCAGTCACCAAACAGGAGGGGCTCCCGTGGAGCCTGTACACGTGTACAAAGAAGAGGCGGGCAAGTTGTTGGGCTGAGGGAATGGAAGCGCATGGAATGAAATGGGCTTGTTTCGAGAAAAAGTCCTTCACAACCCAAATCACAGTCTTCCTCTGGCTTGGAGGTAAATCCATGATAAAATCCATAGAGATCTCCTCCCAGGGGTGAGAGGGACTGGCTACTGGTTGGAGCAACCCTTGGGGCTTGCCAACCTTTCGTTTGGAGCCAGCACATACAGGGCAGGAAGCAATATACTCCTTAACATCCCGCCTTAGTGTTGGCCACCAGAATTGGCGTCTAACCAAGTGGAGTGTCCAGTGAGTTTGTCATCATGGCAACGGAGTAAAATGTCTTTGCGCAAAGCATCAGGCACATAGAGACGATCGTTTTTCCAAGCAAAATCACGGTCAAAAGTAACAGTGTGTAAATTTGCTTGCAACCAAGTGTCAGATTTCAATTGGGAAAGAAACTGTTGTTGCAAGTCTGAGGGAACTGGCAAACGTCCCGGACGGGGTGAAATTGAAGCGTCTGGCTGTTGCGCGCAAGTCTGGCTGCGGATCACCACTGCCAGACTCAACTGTGGGTCCGTCCACAGTGTACCTACTATATCAGGTACAGTGCTGGAATCTTGGGGTCTGCGGGAAAGTGCATCAGCCAGAAAGTTTCTTCTCCCCGGGATAAATTTTAACTTGAAATCAAAACGGCTGAAGAATTGAGCCCATCTGATTTGTTTTGGGTTGAGCTTACGAGGTGCGCTGAGTGCTTCGAGGTTTTTGTGGTCAGTTCAAACCTCGAAAGGGTGAGTAGCCCCCTCCAACAAATGGCGCCAAGTGTCTAAAGCAGCTTTAACAGCAAAAGCCTCTTTCTCCCAAATGTGCCACCGCCTTTCAGTCTCAGAGAATTTACGGGAGAGATAAGCACAAGGCTTCAAACACCCCGAGTCATCTGCCTGTAGCAGGAGTGCTCCAATGGAGAAATCAGAGGCATCCACTTGCACCACAAATGGTTTGTTAGGGTCTGGATGCTGCAAAATGTGTTCTGCTGTGAATAGTTTCTTAAGCTTGTCAAAAGCCACCTGGCATGTTGGCACCCATTTCAGTAATGCCCCCGGATTTTTTGATCTCCGTGTGTCCCCTTGCCCCTTAGTTTTCAGCAAATCAGTGAGGGGCAACGCTATCTCCGTGAACCCCTCGATAAATGACCGATAATAGTTCGCAAAGCCGAGGAAACTTTGGAGCTTCCTCTGTGTGCGTGGTGCCTCCCATGCCAGAATGGCTTCAATCTTGGCTGGATCCATTTCAATACCCTTGTCAGAAATTCTATAGCCCAAATAGTCAATTTGAGATTTATGAAAAGCACATTTGAACAATTTAGCATACAGTTCAGCCTTCCTAAGCTTGCTGAGCACCTGTCTGACCAGTTCTATATGTTCCTCTATTGTTTCAGTATAGATTAACACATCATCCAAATACACCAAGACCCCTTTGAATAAATGGTCATGCAAGACCTCATTGATCAGTTGCATAAAAACTCCCGGCGCTCCCGCCAGCCCAAAAGGTAACACTTTATATTGGAAAGAGCCCAGAGGACAATTGAAAGCAGTTTTCCATTCATCCCCCTCCCGTATATGAATGCGGAAATATGCCTCCCTCAGGTCCAACTTGGAGAATATTTTCCCCTTCGCCAGATGTGATAACATGTCTTTGAACAACGGGACGGGATATTTATTTAATATTGAGACTGCATTCAATCCACGGAAATCCGTACATAACCTCAAAGTCCCATCTTTCTTTGGTCTGAATAGAACAGGAGCACCCACTGGGGAACTGGCTGGTTCGATAAAACCCCTGGCTAGATTTTTATTGATAAACTCTCTTAGCATTGCCAGTTCCTTCTGGGTCATAGCATAAATTTTTGGCTTAGGCAACTTTGCATTAGGGATAAAGTCTATGGCACAGTCAGTTTTGCGGTGCGGTGGTAGCTGATCCGCCTCCTTTTCGCCAAACACATCTGAAAAGTCTTGGTATTGTTCCGGCAGTCCATCTAGCGGACCAGTAAGGAGATGCGGAGTTGTTGCTGCCGCCCTCCCCACCTCACTGTTGTCCAATTCATCCCCCTCAGGGGCTTCGTAGAATCCATCTGCAAAAGTCACAGTCCTGTGCACCCAATTTATGTGTGGGTTTTGCTGAACAAACCAAGGCATCCCCAAAATGACAAATGGACCCCCCACAGGCGCTACCACAAAAGGCAGTTTCTCCCAGTGGCTACCCATTTGCAATGCCACCATCCCTGTGGAGTGAGTCACCGGTTTCCCCCCCGCCGTAGATCCATCTAATTGGATGAAGATCATGGGCCGTTTCAAAGGGAACGTGGGTAACTCTAATGCAGCTACCACGTCAGGATGCATTAAACACCGTGAGCACCCCGAATCCACCATTGCCCACAATTCCACAGTCCGTGTCCGTGACCCCAATTTTACCTTCACGGTCAGGGTAGGGAAGTTTCCAGTCACCGAAGCGTGGTCACGCCCCTCCTCTACCACCTGCCCAGCGGCGCTTAGGGCAGGTGGCTGGTGTTTCCTGCCGGCTGAGACGGCTCAAGTTCCCCCTCATCCCCATAGAAAGGAACGCTCTCAGCCTCGGTTTCAGCCATCGCTGCCTTCATCTTCCTGGGCACAGAGAGGGATTTCCCTGACGGCTTTGCCAGACGCTCCTCGGTCTTCCTCTGTGGGCACGCCGCTGCTCGATGCCCCTCCTTCTCACATCTCAGGCATTGCCCTTTCGCAAAACGGCTCTCCCTCTCCTCCTGCCAAGCCGTACGTCCCGCTCTGCCAGTGGTGGCCGGTGGCTTTGCCGTCCTCGTCATGGCCATTTGCTTGGGACCCCTCTTGGTTTGTGCGAACCTAGCCTGGGCTTGCTCGACATTCGCCGCTAGTTGAATCCAGTCATATAGGGTGAGCGGATCTGCCCTTCCCAACGCCCATCTCAGTAAGTCGGGTCTCATTCCGTCTTTGAACATTTCTATTAGAGTGGTTGGCGACCAATCATCCACCTTGGCCGCTAGGGCTTGGAATTCTAGGGCATAATCTGCCATGGACTTTGACCCTTGGATCAGTTCCCTCAGAGCCACTTTAGCTTTTTCTTTTGCTAACGGGTCAGCAAAATGCATTTTTAGCGCCCACAGAAAGTCTCTGAAATCATCCAACTCCAGGGCGTCCATTTCGGTTAATTGGACAAACCAGTCAGCTGCCCTCCCCTCCAGTTGGGTAGCTACAGCGTTTATCTTTGCCCTTTCCGAAGGAAACAGCCTGCCAAACTCCTCCATATAGCTTTTCGCATTAGTCAGGAAGGATGACAGTTTTGTGGGATCCCCATCAAATTTGACATTGAAATCCCTATACCTGGCTCTTTGTGGGCTGCTCTTCCTCTCTTTCCCCCCGGCCCTCCTCCTGGGTTCTGGAGACCTCTTCTCCCAAGGGGGGGGGGGGACTCGCAACTCCGACTTTGGGACTTTTCTTCCGATCCCTGCTTCGTCCCCTCCCTGCATCCTCAGCCCGCCACGTAGGCGATGGGGACGCCCGCCGGGGACTGCGCGGTGGCGATCCCCCCCAGTACCTCCTCCGGTCTTTCCTCCTCACACTTGGGGGGGAGGAGGGAGAAACAGATGGAGACGACCGTCTGTAGCGATATTCCCTTCTTCCTCTATCCTGGCTGCCCCTCGCAAATGACATCCTTGCCATCATGTCTTCTAGAGACTTTACCTGGGCTTCCAATCTCTGATTTCTCACTGGCCTCGGAGATGTCCGACCCACTCCTCACCCTTATGGCCACATCTGGGGACAGCGGATACCTTGGCTTCCCAGGTGCCTGGGGCGTCCCAGACCGGGCTCCCTCATCCTTTCTGACCACCTTGGACTTTACCGCTTTCGCAGTAGCTGAGCTGGCATCCGAGGACTCCAACAGCTCCTCCGACTCCGGCGTGAGGGTCCTTTCCCTTCTTTGCCTCATGGAATCCGTTTCCCCCACGCTGGAATCCTCACTCTCTCCCGAGCGGGAAGTAGGTTCAGTCATCACTAACTTTATTTCCTCACAGTAACACTGGAAGGAGGTTAGTGGTAAGAGTTTTAGATTCTCAGCTTTATGTAATGGTTGCCTATTCTGACACACTCAGCCTCACAAGTGGGTTCTTAATGAAAACTGATTTATTGAAAGAATAGTGTGCAAATACAAAGGAAGCTGAGAATGAGCAAAAGCGCGCCAAATACAAACTAAAAACCCTCGCCTCAAACCTGGTTCCGCCCTCGCTCCCGCTTAGCAACCACCCCCTCCCAGGTGTTAGCAACGGTTGCCCACATTGGCCTGAGAAAGTAACCTTGAAGACATTCCATAACCCAAACATACATTCCACAGTTACAGTAAGGAGATTACAGCCTGGCACGGCTGGAAATCCCCACTCTGCAAACACGTATCAGGAAAGTGACATGCGAAACGTTACGATGTATTCAGAACATTGGAACGATGAACATGACAATGGGGTCTCCCAAAGTTGAGTGTGGTAGTGGTGGTGGTCAGCAAGACCAGGCTGATTTTGAAAGCTGCCTTTGCAGAAATATCACAGTCTACACAACTGGATGTTGACTCCATTAATGTGGGTCCTAGCCAAGGACTTAAGAATCATGGAGGTATCATCATAAAATGTATGCCGATCCAAGTAGGGTAATCTTTTGCAAAATTAGTGGTAAATCCAATAAGTTTAAAATTTCTAGATATCTGGTGAATCCATTTGGCAATTATAACTGACATGCCAATTGATTTTTTCCTCCATAATCTTTCAACCCCAATTTGTGCATTATAATATTTTGTTATTTTCCCCCATTGTTTTTTTTTTAATCATTTAACTGTCTCCAGGTACTGCCACACCAATAGACCACATTTTTGCAACTCGGTCACAGCATTGTTTATACACTGTTCGAATATTTTACTACAGCCATTAATGAGAGGATCTACAGTTTTGTCCTTAATTAGTATGATGATGGTGATAATGATGATAATGTTTGAATCACGTAGCTGAATATTGTTACATGTATGTTCCTCACAACAATTCTTTAAAGAGAGAAAGGAAAAAAGAAGCAGTCATACATACCACATTGTACATAATCTCTCAAATTTCTAAGCTTTATCTTTCTAATCCTCAAATTAATTATCTTACATGAAATAAAAACAGTGTTGCAAACCTGGAATTAATGATCCTGAGTAACAAATTCTGTATATGATTCCTATTTATGAGGATCAAATTTAACTCCTGATATTTTTTCTTGCTTCTTATTCCATTTATCCTTGTTACCATTACTGTATAATCTTTTATTTTCATACAGCCATAGAATATTTTTGTTATTTCCATTTGGTGAGCTCCATGTGTCAATAGGATTTGGGTACCAGCCACTGAAAAAATCCATAGATGTTATTTGGAAAAACAAATTGAGTGTGTATTCTTCATGCAGGTGTGATATGGAAATTGTTGACTGCAAAATACTCAACCCTGATAGATAAGATGACTGTCTGACACAAAATTAGTGTGCGTAAGGGTTCGACATGTACAGCAACTGTGTTTTTGAGCTCTGCCATACCACAACCTGTTCAGTTTGAGAAGCAGGTGTTGACCAATGGCACTTTCAAATACATTTCATGTGCTGCTAGCATTTTTCTCCAATCTGGAGCTCCAGGAAAAATCAGTGCGTTGGAGGATGAGAGGGGGGAACTTTTGCAAATTAGAGGCTTTGCAGAACCTCTGGGGAAGAGGGCAGATCTATGGCAGTACTAGCTTGCCTGTGTTTCCACCAATTTCTCCTCCGTGAGAAGAACACAAGCTGGGAGGACAGAGTTCATAGCAATAAACCTATGGGAGTGTGCATATCAATCATGTCTGGAGCACGGGGAGGTGAGGAACACCTCACTTTTTCTCCAAGAGCATCAAAGAACCAGACTGTTGGGAAGTTTGATATACACTAACACAGACACATTGTCACCACCAGCCCAATCTCTACCTGAAGAAACCAATCCAAAGTTCTCACCTGAGTGAGAAATGACTAGGCTCAAATTGTCATATTTTAGATACATTATGCAAAGATCTATCCCCCTTGAGAAGTTGGTAATGCTACAAAAGCTGAAAGGAAAGAGAATAAGAAGATGGCCAGCAGCAGGGTGAATGGACTCAAGTAACAGCAGTGATGAGTGCCCCACGGGGAGACCTGAAGGGCCAGGCTGGGGACAGATCAGCCTGGGAAAGGTCTAAGTGTCAACACCAACCTGATGGCATATAATCAATCAGTCAGTCAATCAATCAAATTGAGCCTGAAGAAAATACCTGATGAGCCTGCAGTAGAGCTGTTCTGTCCCATGACACTCAGTTCCATCTGCCTACAGTTGCTCAAAGCAACAATGCTCAATTGCTAACATGCACATACATGCACCACCCTTTTCACTCTAATCAGAGTCAAAGGGATTTAAAATTGCAATACTGGTCAAGGGCAAGTTGTCTTCAATGTCCATTCAGGGACTAGATGCTTTAAGGCCCTGAGACCAGTGAGGGCACCACCAACTGACAGCGTGGCACAGTAAGCACATCACAGCAGCAATTTAAATAGTTTTATATTTATATTCAGCAATAGCTACATCAAGATTCAACTCACTCCATCCCCTAGCAAAGGAGGTGAGAAGAAAGAAAAATCACATTCACCTAGATAGAATATTTAACAGTTATGAAATTGGGAATAATGCCATTGTGTGAAATAGGTACACAATTTTGCCCCTGCTGGATTTGGTCTTGGAAGTTTAGCCACATTATAGATAAACTGTCATATAAAAACCAATCTGTAAATTAGATAATGACCATATAAATAATAATATAATGAAGCAATCCTGGATGTTTGACATGTTGCTTTCTTTGGGCTATGAATATATTCCACCATTTGTACACAACCTTGTTGATTCTTTTTGTGAACTCTATGAATCCAAGTGTGACTCCTAAAAGGGAGGCATTTCAATTGGACAGAGGAGTTTCATCTAATAAAAAACCTCAGGGGAAGGAAACCCTTTGATTCCAAACCAGTCAATGCTTATTATTTTCTCATTTTCATTTAATAAACAAGGGCCCAATTACCAGGAAAGGTAATCACTTGCAAGTCCCATTGAAATTAATGGGATGTCAATAAATCATAACTAACTTGAACACTGATTTCACAGTGAGTTCCACATTAAGAAGGATCTCAGGAGCCTCAGAGAAGCAAGTAAACACCACTTCAATGCTTGTTCCAGCTGAAAGTTCTTAAATAAGCTGGACAAAGTAAGTCAAGATGGATGGAGAGAGGAATCCATGTGCAATGAACTACTAAATTCATTAGGTTTTTAATCTTTTCTCTTCCTAATGACTATATTATTTGTGTGCATTTAAGGAAAGCTCATGTTTCAATGTGTTTTTATCACTATGTATGCATATGCTTATCTATCTATCTATCTATCTATCTATCTATCTATCTATCTATCTATCTATCTCAATAGTTAAACCATATATGCTAACAGAACAATTCTGTATTTCTACTCAAATGTGTATTACACTTACAGAAACAGTACCAGTGTTGCATTTATAGTATGGTTTCTAATCACCAAATATGTTTTCTCTTCTTTCCATTAAATACAACAAAAGAGAATATTTACTTTCATCCTTTGGAGCCAAAAGTAATGTCTAGAACTGGGAAGAGAGCTATGGCTCTCCAGATGTTGTTAGATTCCAACTCCTATCAGCTTCAGTATTAAGACCAATGTAAAAATGATAGGTTTGGGAACTAGAGATGTTGATGTCCATAGCAACCCATAGATATGTATAGGAGAACCACTGAATGCAGCCTGAAGGAATAATGTCATTGTACATGCTATTCACTAGGTGGCTTTGAACTTTGTTTTATCTAGGTGGGGTCAGGCATTTCCTATTATTCTAGTCTTATTTGGGAAAAAATGAAGAACTTGACTTGCCTCCAGACCAGGGTCAACTCTAAGAGTTCCATGATGACAAAGGATAGACTGCTATCTATCATGGGCCACTCAGGGGCTTCTTCCAGGCTTCTGGAATTTTAGGTATTGAATGCAGTTAGTAGTTGGTAGGTCTACCATCTATTATGGACAGTCTGCTCAAAGTGAAAATCATGCTATGGAGTAGTTGCCTTAGAGAATTCTGGGTTATGCATACCCTCTCTGGCACAGACAGGCAGACACACATATTCATAGATTTGGTTCAATTGCAGGTGTACCTATCTGGATATGGTTCCTAATTTGGGTCAAGACCAAGACAATATATCCACATTAAAAGTGTGCTGCTTTTCTTTAGGTTTTGGAGAAAGTGGCTCTTTAGAGCTTTAGAATGGAGTAGGGAAAGAAAATATATTTGAAGCTTCTGTAGACAAGAGAGTTTTCTCTTTGACCCTTGACATCAATTGCCATTCTCTTCTGTAGCCTTTATGTAACAGTGTGTTGTTGAATTGAGCTCTCACCAACACAAGCCATTTTTGATAGCAAAATGTTGGTATCTGGCAGCTCTTTACTTTCCCACATTACTGGGGTTCCTCAAATTTGTAAATTGTGTGATCACCTTACCTGTTTTTCTGAGAATTTCATCTAGAATTGATGAATTTATTATCTTATTCAACCCTAGTAAAAATAGAGATGCATTGGAGTTTCATCTCCTCTCCTCCTCCCCCCACCCCTCTCCTTCTCTTCTATTGTCAAGACAGATTGATTTGCTTGTTGCTCCAGGCTGTCTGTTAATTTGTTCATTCTTTCAGTCTCTGCATGCCATTGCATCTACTTACCCATGGGCATAAGGCATGAAGTGTTCCAGGCTACTAAGAACTTCTTAAATTAAGCAGCTGAGATTTGGAAGCAAGTAACATGCTGTGGTTTCACAAAACAGAAATGTAAAAGGAAAAAAAAAAATCCCAGGAGTAATATAGAGTGATGTTAGTATGATCACCAATTGCTTCATAGTTTATGGGGTCCACATCTGAAAGAAATGTGCCATAGGTAAGTTCAAAGTAGGAATAAATGGAATGCTAACACATTATAGTTCATGCAGGTGTGATGTGATATACTGTAGCTTCCATTTTTTGAAGCTAGACAACAGGTCTATTTCTATTTCATCGCCAGGTTGTCCTCTCTGGCCAGCCTGTGAACAGCTGCTGTTCTGTCCATGCTGCAGATGTTTAATAATGTGTATCATGCTTACTTTTAAAACCTTGAATGGTTTGGGATCCAGATACTGAAAGGACAACCTACTCCTGTACAAGGATGTCCTGTTCAGGGGTCTTCCCCATGTGCGTGCATGGTCTGAGATGTACTGAGTGGCAAGCAGAGAAAAGGCCTTCTTAGGAATGGTGTCACACTTGTGGAATCCTAGTCACCAAGAAAACTCATCTATTGTCAAAGCAGTTACCTTTTTCATAGACATTAAATATCTCCAAACCTTGTTATTGTTTTAGCTGCTGCTTATTATTGCATATTTTTATAAATTGAACTTCATTCTGATTTTATTACTGTGTCAAATGCCCGAAAGCACTGCTGAAGGGTGGTCTATAAACTCCTGAAATGAAACGAATTGCTTTGTCTTCTCATTTTACTGAACATCACAGTTGTGTTTGAATGTTGAATGTTCATTTTTTATCAATTTTATTAATCTGTCTTTTTCAAGGGTGCTAGAAAATAACCCAATTTAACAAGGGAGTCCAAAAAAGCTGAAACATAATCAGGGAAAATTTAGGTCACGTTACTGGAGCCTTCCCTAACCACATTGCCTTCTGAGATTACACTGGGATTACAGCTACTAGTATTTCCAGTCATGTTGACAGAGAAATGATGGGAGTTGTAGCTGTAGCTGGAGGGCTGCATACTGGAGAAAGAAGCACTACTGAGGTAGACTATCAGGGAAACTAGACATTCTAGAAAATCAATTTAAATAAGTAGGGCTCAAATAAAAAATATGACGAATTAGATGATTAAAAAAAAATGTGAAATGGTACTGTCCTTCAAAGCAAAAAAGAAGATCTCTCTTTATATATGTATATGATGACTATTTTTTCCTGCATATATCAGTATTCCTGTATATATTGCTTTCATCTTGATTAGCTGATCACTATGTAAAACAGGAGCCGAAAGCATCTTGTTTCCCACTGCAAAAGACTTTTCACTAACCCCACTAACTTCACTATAAAGCCAGTCTTACACCATGGTTTTTGGAATATCTGTATCATCTTTATGTCTGTCTATCTTTCTGAAATGACATTCTCCTCAAATCAATGGAAATTGCACATAGGTGCTTAATAAGTTCATTGTACTTTTGCAGTCACCAAAAAGCCAATTATATTGTAACCCTCAACATATTTAAGAAAGTGCTGTCTGTAAATCCCACTGAAAACAGTAGTACTTCCTCCCCATTAACTGAATAAAAAGTGCCCACTTAATTGTCAAAAAGGCAACTGTGTGGATGGAAAAGACCAGAAAACTATCATGACTCCCATGTTCACAACTAGGAATGCTGAAATTGCTTGGTTCTTAGAGATAGGCATTTTAGTAAAAGCACAGGTAGCTTGGGGATGTCTTTACTTGACTGAATACATAAAACACAGGAGACAGGGCATTGCGAGCTAATCCTTTTCATTGCATTTCAATCCATATCAGCCAGTCCCTTCATCTCTCTGACCTTGCCAGTCTGAATGAATTCCATATGTACTCATGCAGATGGGTCTTGAGCATCCCTTGTGATTGTAGGTCTGCTTTATCAGACTCTGCACTCCTGAAGAAAGCTCTTCCCGTGTTCAAGTGAACATGCTTCTAAGTCTCCTTCTGATATTACTTGTTGATTGGGGACTGAGGCTGAGAGAGTGTGTAAACCTCACTCAGAGCTCTCACATCATCCAACATTCCTAGGGGGGAGAGAGAGAGAGTACATGCATTTATATAAATATGTATATGTCATATACTTCTCCATCAAAAACAAGAAAATCAAATTATATCCCCAAGTGATATAATTATTTTTAGATCTCACAACTGAAATTGTGTCTCTTAGTAGTGAAAGAGATGGTAATTGCCAGAAAAAAGCTGAGAAAGAACTTGTCAGTGCTTTCCCCTCCCTTCCTCTGTCCGTTTCCTAGCTGAGTGCCAAAGTTTACGGGACCACAATGTAAATCTGAATGTCCCTAATTCCTTAAAACATTCCAGTGAGTTTACTGCTCTTAAATAACAATTTGCTGCCAAATGGAGGCTGAAAAATGGATATTCTAACTTTAATAGGCAACGGGGAAACTCCAAAAGGGGTTTCACACTGAGGAACCAAAGAGACGGGTGGTGGATAGCAGAAAGTGTTATTTCAGAGATGTTGATGATGGTGACAACAATGGGTCTTATGTGAATTTTTTGATAATTACGTGAATTTGTTTTGATATTTTTTGTTGGGCTGTGACTTTTTGTCTGTCTGTTTTGTGAGGCAATTTTGACATGGGGTGGAAAGAATGTCAGGTTGCAAGTTCTGTTTTCTCTTCAAGGTACATTTTGGAGAAAATCAATAATATCTCCAATGGCATCTGGGAAAAATAGATGCTTGTTAATTGCAAGCTTTGTTTTATCAGAATGATTTAAACTCACTGTGAGCCCCAGCACTGGGGTTAAGGCAATTACCCAAACAGAATCAACTATTTCTTCATTATTTTAGCTAAACTGGTGCCACGGCCACTACTCCTGTCACATTTAAGAGTCCTCCCACAGGAGACTTTGCTTGAAAGCCTTGAAACTCTTCCTTTGAAGGGACCTGGATGACTTAAAAAGGACCGCTCCAGTGAAAATATCATGAGGACTGCAGCCTTTGTAAACCCTGTAATCAGACTTGTCAATGCTATGGCAGTCAGCCTATGCTGAGGGAGTTTGTGTGGGCTCTGCCTTCTTCTGGTCCTTTGTTGATATCTTAGTAGTACCTTGCCAAGACATTTCCCAATTTGCTGGCAGATTTACATAACAGTGGAAAGCTTTGATGCTGTGCATAGAAGAGCAGGGAATATGGGACCCTTTAGTAAAAGGTAGTAAGTCGTATTCAAGTATTGCTTGACTTTTTATTTTTGTAGTGTAATAATTGGTTATAATCTTGGCATGAAATGCTATGTTCCTGAAAAAAATGGAGGGGCAATCCCTGTATTTTGCAAGTTGCTAGGGATTCAACAGACTAATGTTTCTTTGTTTTTGAATTAAGAATGTGTTGATAGATTCAATTTAGAGACATTTATTTTAGTTACAGAAATATAAATGAAGAGTCAGACTGAAAATCAGATGAAGGAAGGAAGGTCTCACTGACCCTAACAACATCTGAGACAGGCAGCCTTTGCCAATAACAGATCCTCCAATATTGCTAATTTATAATTCCCATCATCCCCAGCTATTGACCATGCTGGCTGGGAGGATGGAACCTGCATTTGAACAACATCTGGGAATCCAAAGCTTAGAAGGTCTGATCTAAGTGATTTAACTGATTTATAAAGAAACAAGGTTCAATTAACTTTTTTTATATCACCTCTATCAAACTACTGTTTAACTTACTATTTTACTAAAACTTAAAATAATATACATTTAAAAATTCAACTTAAACCCTCTCAAATGCGGGTGAGGAATCCCAGTGTCTCCTCTGTGGCACTATCACTGCTTCAGAGCTAGCCCCATCTTTAAAAAAGTCCTCCTTCCATCACAAAAGGTCATCCATTCCTTCTGAGAGGAAGCAGAGCAGCTGATTCCCAGGCAGCAAAGTGTATTGTGCATAGACTTTCTGTCCCTCTGTCAAAAGACAAGCGAAATAAAACTTTCATAAAGGGTTTTGAAATCTGCAGAATCAAATCAGTCTGCATTAGAAGATAAAATGTTGCTCGACTCACTTGTATGGCTGGGTCACACAATTCACTATCCACAAAGTATGGCTGATAATCAAGATGAAATCTTATTTAAAATTGGCTAATATAATGGACATCTCAAAGCCTGGGAAAGAGAATTGTGGTTTGCAAAGTATTACCAATGCAGAACATCTGCACATGCATTTTTTTATCAAGAAAATGGCTAGCTACCTCTCCAGAGCATCAGCAGGTGGTTAGCAAGATGATTAAGAAGGCTCTGCCCTAACAAAGGTAGAGATAAATTGTGTGATAAAGTAAACTCGGCAAGATTTCTGTAATCAAATTCCCTTTTCTCCTTCAATAAAGCTTGTTAAAGAAGACTGAAAATTTTACTTTTTGGTAGAAAGTGGCTGCTAAGGGTTTGACATCTGGAATGAATGCAGTTACAGGTAGTCCTCCTTTAGCGACCACAATTGGGACCAGCAACTTGGTCATTAAGTGAAGCAGTTGCTAAGTGAAACCACAACTGTGCTTATGTTTTTACTTGAGCTTTCCTTTGCTTTACAGACCTGCAAAGGTTCTAAATGCAAGGGTTGGTTGTAAAGTTACTTTTTCATCACTGTTGTAACTGGATGGTCACTAAACAAGGCAGTCACTAAACAAGGATACCTGTATATATGCAGTATATATCATCCCGATTTCATACAAAGTATTAATGATACTCCATTAACCATATTTATATCACATTTGATATAGACAAGAAAGGAAATGGAAGAAAGTTGCAACATCACTATTAGGAACTAGTCAGTTTGCATTATCTTCCCTCACTGTGACATCATTGTTATCAACCAATCAGTACTCTCTTTATGTGTTCTTACTTCAGCCATCACTTTGGGTGCACCCTCCATAGCCCGATGCTCTTCAGATGTGTTGGACTTACATATAGTTTCCAGCTTCATGTCCTTTAGCCCTGAGCCTGGGAGATAAGGCAATTGAAGTCCAGCACAACTAGAAGTCTCTTTGTCTTAAGTTCATTTTGCTGCTGTGACTGGGATATCTCAACTGGGAATCAGGAGACCAAATGAAATAAAACAGACAGAAAAAGAGGAAAATGATCTCCTTGAGCACAGCAGCCCGCTCCATTTTAGTATTATATAGCACAGCAGGATGGGATAGGAAAAGAAAGTGTCATCTATAAACTCTAAATATATTTGGAGGATTATTTTTATACTGTCTTGTCAGGAATCTCAGAGGATATGGATATACTCCACTGGTCTATTTATCATCAACATTTGTATATTGCTCCTCATCAGTTTAAGAGTTCAGGATGGTTGGTAATCTATGCCAAATCATAATTAAATCAAATTCAAAATGATAAAAAATACAATCATTTAAAATAGAACAAAACATCATAATCTATTCTATCATCTATCTCTCTGTTATAAATGACAGTATGTTAAGAGGGTGCCTGAAAGGCTATAAATTAGGTTCAAGTGGCATCCCTGGAGGAAGCACACTGAATAGTCAAAATGGATCTCTATCAAAATTTATAACCATGGGACTGCATCCTTTTCAACATGATCTTGCAGATAGGAAGTGAACCTCCATATAACTCAGTCTGGAGTTTTCCACAAGCAACCGAACTACCTCAGGTAGGGAAACTGATAGGCAGTTAGCCAGTCAATATCAGAGGAAACACTCTATGTTGATTCTGCACAACATATGCAGGTGGATGGACCTGAGAAAGAATTATTTCTCCCAACTCATCCACTCAGTTCTCTTTGTTACATTCCAGGATACATCTATAGCACAGATGATATATGACTGAGTCCTGAGTCATATATCTGAGTCCTAAGATATATGAAGCAGTAATATGACAACTCTTCAGCAAAGGATCGTTACCTTGTCGTGGTGCTGGAGCTTGAGCACCTCAGTGATGCCATGAGCTAAACCGTGAAGGGCCACCCAAGACGGGAAGGTCATGACAGACTAAATGCGATCCCTGGGGAAGGTAATGGCAACCCACCCCAGTATTCTTGCCGTGAAAACTAAATGGATCAGTACAACCAGAGGTACGTCGGTATACCATCGGAAGATGAGACCCCCAGGTCGGAAGATGGTCAAAATGCTACTGGGGAGGAACAGAGGATGAGCTCAACTAGCCCCAGACGTGATGACGCAGCTAGCTCAAAGCCGAAAGGACGGCTAGCGGCCGACGGTGCTGGTGGTGAACGGCGAATCCGATGTTCTAAGGATCAACACACCATTGGAACCTGGAATGTAAGATCTATGAGCCAGGGCAAATTGGATGTGGTTATTGGTGAGATGTCAAGATTAAAGATAGACATTCTGGGTGTCAGTGAACTGAAATGGACTGGAATGGGCCACTTCACATCAGATGACCACCAGATCTACTACTGTGGACAAGAGGACCACAGAAGAAATGGAGTAGCCTTCATAATTAATAGTAAAGTGGCTAAAGCAGTGCTTGGATACACTCCAAAAAACGACAGAATGATCTCAATTCGAATTCAGGGCAAGCCATCTAACATCACAGTGATCCAAATATACGCCCCAACCACAAATGCTGAAGAAGCTGAAGTAGAGCAGTTCTATGAGGATCTGCAGCAGCTACTGGACAACACGCCTAAAAGAGATGTTATTTTCATCACGGGAGACTGGAATGCTAAGGTGGGCAGTCAGATGACACCTGGAATTACAGGTAAGCATGGCCTGGGAGAACAAAACGAAGCAGGACATAGGCTGATAGAATTTTAACAAGACAACTCACTCTGCATCACAAACACTCTCTTCCAACAACCTAAGAGACGGCTTTATACATGGACTTCCCCAGATGGACAACACCAAAATCAGATGGACTACATCCTTTGCAGCCAAAGGTGGACATCTATACAGTCGGTAAAAACAAGACCTGGAGCTGACTGTAGTTCCGATCACGAACTTCTTATTGCACAATTTAGGATCAGACTAAAGAGATTAGGGAAGAGCCACAGATCAGCTAGATATGAGCTCACTAATGTTCCTAAGGAATATGCAGTGGAGGTGAAGAATAGATTTAAGGGACTGGACTTAGTAGATAGGGTCCTGGAAGAACTCTGGACAGAAGTTCGCAACATTGTTCAGGAGGCGGCAACAAAATACATCCCAAAGAAAGAGAAAACCAAGTGGCTGTCTGCTGAGACACTAGAAGTAGCCCAAGAAAGAAGGAAAGCAAAAGGCAACAGTGATAGGGGGAGATATGCCCAATTAAATGCAAAATTCCAGAGGTTAGCCAGAAGAGATACAGAATTATTTTTAAACTAGCAATGCACGGAAGTGGAAGAAGACAATAGAATAGGAAGAACAAGAGACCTCTTCCAGAAAATTAGAAACATCGGAGGTAAATTCCAGGCCAAAATGGGTATGATCAAAAACAAAGATGGCAAGGACCTAACAGAAGAAGAAGAGATCAAGAAAAGGTGGCAAGAATATACAGAAGACCTGTATAGGAAGGATAACAATATCGGGGATAGCTTTGACGGTGTGGTCAGTGAGCTAGAGCCAGACATCCTGAAGAGTGAGGTTGAGTGGGCCTTAAGAAGCATTGCTAATAACAAGGCAGCAGGAGACGACGGCATCCCAGCTGAACTGTTCAAAATCTTGCGAGATGATGCTGTCAAGGTAATGCATGCTATATGCCAGCAAATTTGGAAAACATAAGAATGGCCATCAGACTGGAAAAAATCAACTTATATCCCCATACCAAAAAAGGGAAACACTAAAGAATGTTCAAACTATCGAACAGTGGCACTCATTTCACATGCCAGTAAGGTAATGCTCAAGATCCTGCAAGGTAGACTTCAGCAGTTCATGGAGCGAGAATTGCCAGATGTACAAGCTGGGTTTAGAAAAGGCAGAGGAACTAGAGACCAAATTGCCAATATCCGCTGGATAATGGAAAAAGCCAGGGAGTTTCAGAAAAACATCTATTTCTGTTTTATTGACTATTCTAAAGCCTTTGACTGTGTGGACCATAACAAATTGTGGCAAGTTCTTAGTGGTATGGGGATACCAAGTCATCTTGTCTGCCTCCTGAAGAATCTGTATAACGACCAAGTAGCAACAGTAAGAGCAGACCACGGAACAATGGACTGGTTTAAGATTGGGAAAGGAGTACGGCAGGGCTGTATCCTCTCACCCTAGCTATTCAACTTGTACGCAGAACATATCATGCGACATGCTGGGCTTGAGGAATCCAAGGCTGGAGTTAAAATCTCTGGAAGAAATATTAACAATCTCAGATATGCAGATGATACCACTTTGATGGCTGAAAGCAAAGAGGAACCGAGGAGCCTTATGATGAAGGTGAAAGAAGAAAGTGCAAAAGCTGGCTTGCAGCTAAACCTCAAAAAAACCAAGATTATGGCAACCAGCTTGATTGATAACTGGCAAATAGAGGGAGAAAATGTAGAGGCAGTGAAAGACTTTGTATTTCTAGGTGCAAAGATTACTGCAGATGCTGACTGCAGTCAGGAAATCAGAAGACGCTTAATCCTTGGGAGAAGAGCAATGACAAATCTCGATAAAACAGTTAAGAGCAGAGACATCACACTGACAACAAAGGTCCACATAGTTAAAGCAATTGTGTTCCCCGTAGTAACATATGGCTGCGGGAGCTGGACCATAAGGAAGGCTGAGCGAAGGAAGATTGATGCTTTTGAACTGTGGTGTTGGAGGAAAATTCTGAGAGTGCCTTGGACTGCAAGAAGATCAAACCAGTCCATCCTCCAGGAAATCAAGCCAGACTGCTCACTTGAGGGAATGATATTAAAGGCAAAACTGAAATACTTTGGCCACATAATGAGAAGACAGGACACCCTGGAGAAGATGCTGATGCTAGGGAGAGTGGAAGGCAAAAGGAAGAGGGGCCGACCAAGGGCAAGGTGGATGGATGATATTCTAGAGGTGACGGATTTGTCCCTGGGGGAGCTGGGGGTGTTGACAACTGACAGGAAGCTCTGGCGTGGGCTGGTCCATGAAGTCACAAAGAGTCAGAAGCGACTAAACAAATAAACAACAATATGACAACTGCCTCTGAGTTTATGCGAAGTTGAGGATAGGTCACCACAATAGGATTAAGAAGTAAAATGTGCAGAACAGATGGCACAGGTTACTAGCTTTCTTTATGTTCTAGAATCTTTCTTTTAGCAATTCAGTGTTGAATACAGGCTAAGCAAATAATAGGCAAGACCTTAGGCATATGAAGGCGTATGAGCCTTTTCATCCAATATTTTGTCTCCAAGAATCACTGGTTAATTTCTTTGGATTGTCAGAAAGCACACATCTCTAGTTAGATATAGGAAGTTCCATTTACATTGGTGTCCATAACAAGTCACAATGATTTCAAAATGACAATAGGTATCTTGTGATGTAATTGCATAAATGATGCAATTATGTACTTGCATCATGACGTCTGATGGAAGTACATAAGCTCCTTCACTTATATTAGAATGTCATGACACACATGCCACCATTGCCCCTCTGTACCCCCTCCTACAAATTCCAATGCCCATTTAACTATAATGGCCAATAACTATTGACAAATAAATTCAATGTGTTTCATAATAATCATCAACTCAGTTTCATAAAATGTATACTGATTTCACATAGGTCTTCCCCACTTCGCTTTCAAAGTGTTTGCCCTATTAACAGAAGCAGTGAACTTCCTTTGGTCATCATTTTGCTTCTTTGCTAATAGCTCAGTCTGATTGAATCAAACTTTCCAAATAAATAAATAAATAAACAAACAAACAAACAAACAAACAAATAAAATGAATTCGAAGACCTTGTATATTTTGCCAATAGAAAAGCTTGGTAATACATTTGTTAGATGAATCTGTTTTTCAGAACTAGAGCTCACTCCATGCTGAACAAAAAATGGTAGAGAATTTGATTCCATAATGCCTAGTCTCATCTCCATGAACCAAGTCAATTTTTATATCATTCAGAATTTTCAAATGGTGTCAGTGGTGCCACAAGGACTTTGGGGCATAAATCCTTTCAACAGAATGAGCAGGCAGAGACCCAAATATATCAGGGCTGGCCTACTATCTTTTGATATCACCAAGTATCATCAATGGAATGTATCATCATTCATCAATGGAATGCTTTTTCCCAAATGACCATTAAGTTAGGTAACCCAATATTATCAGACCATGCCTTGCCAGAATGGAATCAGCCTGTTCAGTCTGAACATCTAGAGATGGTCTGTTGGGATCCTCACACGCACCCTGAAGAGCACAGGAGGTAGACTCAGTCCGAGCCTTTTCTGTGGTAGCTTTTATAATCTGGAACACTCTTGCCCCAGAAGTGTACATAGCTTCATCCCTTCTTACATTGTGCAATCAGGTTAAAAACTGTATTATTACAACATGTCTTTGGCTCTAGTTGATTGTGGGTGCCAATCAAAAGAAGCATTAAATTTTGTGCCCATTGTTTTTATTGTGTTTGTCTTTGACCTTTGTTGTTCTGCCCAGAGCCCATCAGGACTGAGGTGCTTAATGAATATTGTTAAATAAATAAATAATAAATCCAGAGTCTGAAATACTTAGGAGCACCATATTGCGTGCTGGCTGATGATGCACTAAACAATGTAGAAATTGAATGGATACGTTCTATTTAACCCAGCATTTTTCATTCGATTCCAGACTTTTTGCTTTTAGAATATCGTAGAATGCATTAACTGTAACTAGTATTCTATCTTTTATGTTTATTTCATATGGTCATATATGTATATAATCTCTTGTGATGAGTTGGGTGCCTTAATAATGGGTAATTGGCTTTGCTTACTGTAGCCTGCCCCCCCCCCACCTATGGGTGTGTTAAATCTATGACGCATAATAAATAATTTGTGGCCTTGAGAAAGGAGAGAAGCAGAGCAACAGAGCAGTGCTTCCTTCCCTTGAATCACTGTCAGTGGACAACACGGAATAACTCACGGATTCTCATTCCGTCTACTAGGAAGGTGCCAAAAAGCTGGCAAGAGCCTCAGAATGTAGGCCAAGCATGCAAGTTTTAGTTTTAGAGACAGCTCTGATAAAATGCTTGGACATTCAGCACGCATTCATTAATGTTTCATTCTTTTCATTATCAGCCAAACTTTGACACCACAACGTGAGAATTGTAATAGGCAAGCCTAAATCATGCATTTGGGATCCATTCCCTAGTCTGGTCTTTACATGGCCCTAGACAGTAAATATGTTCCTGAAGGAATTCTGTGGTTAGTGTGTTACATATGGACATGAAGGAGAAAACTAATAAGACTATAGCATCATGGCTTGACTGCATTGATTGTACGGCTATACAATGGCTTCCCTAGAAGCTGGACTTTTTAAATAAAAAGAAATCTTGCTTCCTTTATTACAGTTTTGCAGAAAGTGAATTCTCTTGGACAACTGATCACAAGGCTGCCACAGATGATATGTCCATTCACATCAAGATGTATAACCAACCTGGTCAATAGAGAGGAGAGGAGTATTATAATACAGAAGGGGTATACTTCCCAATGATTACCATATCCAAGTTGACCAATTATGTGTAATCCCTTGCCAGACTAGGGCAAAATATTTATTTCATTAAAGAATTTAGGATGGAGTTCTTAGATACACTGACAAAAAGAGATAGCTAAATCCGATCATTTTGAATGTCTTACGGTGTGTATTTCAAACTGAGGTCAGTGGATAATCATTGCCTTGTTATTTAGCTTGCCATCTTCCCTTATCTAAACCAGTGGCTGCTTCCCAGTTAAATAAATCCTGCAACTGTATACACTATGCAGGTACAGTAATGAAAATCAATGAAGGGAGATTTCAAAGAAACAAATGGAAGTGTTTCTACACATAAGTGCATTATTTAAAGTGTGGTGTTCTCTTCTGCTTAATATGGTGATGGTTGCTGACTCTGACTTCAAAAGTGGATTAGACAAATTCATGGTGAATAAGGATATAAATAGCTGTTGGCTATCCATCTGAATGCCAGTGAAAATGAACAGAAGGTGCTATTATACTTACATTGTCCTTATAATCTTCCCATAGGCATTTTGTTCACTGTGAAAACAGAAAATGGGATGCAGTAGCTGTGAGGTCTGATCCAGCATAGTCTTACTTTCCTTGAATCTCTCAATGAATATTCTAAGCATTGATATAGGCCACTGCCACTATTCTCATTTATTGTAGTAAGACCCCCTGATATCTAAGAATCCAATTCCCATTGATGAAAATTAGGAATGAGATATATAAGTTTACTACAGTTACAATCCCTAATTAACACATCAAAAAGAAACCAGGAGTGACATATGACGATCCAGAAGAAGCATATGATACAGACTAACATGAATTGTTTGCTTAAAAATCCTAACAGTAAACTTGTCTCTTCTCTTCTTCTTTAGTATCAGTCATTATTCAAAAAACAGTTCATTATGCTAAAAAAATTAAGGTGGGAACAATTTTCTGTTCTTTCCATATAAAGTATAATTTTTTATGTGGAGATTAGACATTTTGTCAAAACTTACTCATGCTTATTAAAATCCATGAGACTTGAGTCTATAGGAAGCATGATTACTAATATGCATGCCTGTATATATGTATAAAGAGTAAGGAGGATGACCTTGAGAGAGATAGGTCAAATGCATCACCAAAGCGACAAGGGGAAAAACATAGCTTAAGTCGAAAACAAGCAGCAAGTATGCAGAAGCAGCTCCGACAGACACCTCCTTAATTCACATGTTTATAAGAAGGGGAGGAGGTCCAGCACAATCAGACCTCCAAGGTTCTGTTATTACAGTCACTCTCAATAAAAGCAGTCTTAGCCTTCCTGTGGAGTTGATTCCTAGCATGGTCCACCCGGTGGGGCTGACATCAATCCTTTCTGCTTGTTTTGGACTTAAGCTGTGTGTTTCCACTTGTCGCTTTGGTAACGGACCTGGCATATCTCTGTCAAGGTCATCTATGTATGTTTGTATGTGTACATATAGAAAGAGATCTTTGTTGGTGTAAAATCCAGGAAATATTCTGTATTGACTATTGTTTGTACCTCACAAACAGGATGGCCTCCAATTCTTTTTTTTTTTCCCCCTGGTGGCAAAGAATAGTTTTTCAGTGCAAGGATGTGATCCATCCCAAATTAAGCATAAATATTATTAGTAGGTCCACACCACATATGTGGATGTGTCTACAGCCAGGTACGCAGATATCGTCATCTCAAGGCTTATCCAGTGTGATGTGTTATTCATTTCTAATATGTCTGTGGTTTAGAAATACCTATCTGAGCTATTAAAGAAGCTCAGTGTCTGTGGTTGGCATTCAAAGTAACAGGGTGATATAACTGATTGGCACTGCTGTAATTACACCCAGCTAAGTATTCATTTATTGGCAAAATAGTTCCTTACACGAACCTGACAGATTCCTTCCAAAATTACAGCCTTAGGTCTCTATTATCTTGCTGTGCTTTTCATTAACTTGTGTAAATCCATGCAAAATCCAGCTAAGCAATTGTCTCAATCACATCTTGTGACACTGAATCCCACAAATCAATGGTAGATTTTTAAGTTCTTTCAGTTTTACTCTTTTGATCCATTTTAATCCTTCTGGATTCTGTTCCATTCAACCTAACCCAGTCTATATTTATTGTTTCCAGTTCAATTCTTCCAGTTTTGTTTTGAGTTTTATTTGTCCAGACCAGCCCTTCTCTGTATAACAAGTAGTATATGCTTGGAAGGGCTACACTCATACTACCTGGCAGAATAGAATCCGTTGGAATATATATGATTTATTTTTATTTACACTAAAGACAAGAATGCAGTATTACATTAATTTTTAGGTAATACTTTGCCACCTCAGGGCAGCTACAAAACTTATATGCTATTCCATTTTACTTAACCAGTTTGACACCATTAGCCCTGGAAAATCTAATTAAATGCTCTTCTCATCTTTGGAGCAGCAAAGACAGCTCTACCATTACAGAGTTTAGCTTCCTTTGGGTAAAGAAGCATTAGAGATTTATTGTATCTTTTAAATATTTCTTTTATTTATAAGAGGGGTGGAAAACCTATTGTCCTCCAGATGATGCTGAAGTACAACTCCTAAAAGGCTCAGCCCACTGGCCAGTGATGAGAGTTTGGGAGCTAACTAGAACTTTTAGAGGATCAAGGGTTATTTTTTTTTTCATTCTGATTCACAATATCCTTCAGAATTATTAGAAGAAAGTTTTGATGACTTAGTCCTCAATCAGATTTCCTCAGAACAGCTCCTCACCCCCTCTGCCAAGTTCCCTCTCAGTTTTTAATTAACTTCAACTAGACTTTCAAGTCTGTGGTGCCTTCATTCAAAATCCAGCTCCTTTCCATTCCCAAATGCACACAGCTATGGAGAACACAAGCCCAAACTCTGTCTCCTACAAATTGATTTTTTTTCTTTAAACTGCCTCCAAACCCAGGCTTCCCTAATCTGGGGCCCTCTAAAGGCATTGGGACTACAATTACCAGAAGCCTGAATACACATAGAGAGCATTAGGTTGGGGAAGGCTGTACTAACTACCAGCTTCTGTTCATAACTGATCAGGATTTGGCTTAACAAATTTTGGACATTCGGCACCACTCTGCTTAAATTACAGATAAGCTAGGGGAATTGAACTAGGAAACACAGGGAATAATAGTAAGCTAAGACAAAAATGAATTTTAAGTGGCCAACATTATGTACATCAACACAATACATACGACATATCTATACAGAGGATAGAGGGAGTTGTCAAGACACAGTTAACTGTCCTAACTTAGAGTGAAGTACCATGCTGAGACAGTGAGTTGGTCTCTAGTGTTTACTGAATGCTCTAGTAGGTGGAAAATCCTGCCAAACTGAAAGACCGTGGGAAACCCACACAGATAAACCCAAAACTCAAGGCAGGTCTGCTCTAAGTTTCTTTGAAGGACAGTTCAAAGCCTCTAAACTACGCGTGCGTTTTCCTCCCTGGATAGGGGCCCCCTTCTGCTCACCATCCGTACCCATGACATTAACCATCCATATAACCTTTGTTGGAATCCTTTGCTCTTTGAATCTATTTTGGATAATCCTATTTTGGATAACTTATATTGAGGTAACTCGTATTGTGGGGGAAAAGGAAACTCTTTGTTCTGCTTCTCATAATTTCCCCAAACCCACTAATAAATAGCTGACAGGTGTGCATCTCCAAATTTGACTTCTGCATCTAAAGAAAGAAATTATTCATAGCACTATATATTTATCTATAGACCTTTGGAACAATAAGCAATGGAGACAATCTGTTAGGCTTCAATGAATCATGGACAATAAAAGCATTGCTGTACATGGCATGATCTCCCATGTTGTGGTGTTCCCTCACATTACTTTCTATCACAATGCTGTTCCACTGCAATATCCACTCCAATGCCAAGAACCAACATACAGCATAGTGTAGCTAAAGCCCACCTGAGTACTGAAAATGGCTAAAGTGGATCTGCAGCATTAGAGGAGCACTCAGAATTGTTTTGGATGTCATTCTCACAAGAACATAATAAAAGAAATCATTAATGCAACACTAATAATAAATCAGTGTGTCCTTTGTGCTCTTCATTCTGCAAAGCTCATACAATAGTTAGTCAGCTTTATTGGCTCAATAAGGCCCGCAGCTCTACAAAAAAAAGAGTCTGAGGAAGAAAATATTCCAGGCAACTCAAATACCAATATGGGGTAGAGAGATCCTGAAAAAGCTAACGATACAATCCTTTACTGGTCTACTCATATGTAGGAGTCTTCAGTCCTGGGGGAGTGAATTTCAAGAATGTGTATATAGGAGGGCATCCTTAAATACAGTCAATAGCCCCATTAGGATTCCAGTGTTGATCTTTCCTTCTCCTATTTAATTGTACCTCTCTTTGAAGCCTCTTCTTGAAACAGAGTTAAAGACCTAACCAAATGTGCAGAAAATAACCCAGAACAGAAATAGGAAGAATGGCCTTTTTCTCCCTACTTTATCTTGCTGATCAATAATAGTTATAAAAGTAAAATGGAGAAAGTTGTAACTCAGTATCGAGAACCCTAAAACCAGGGCAAGATAGGAAGTAAATTGTGATAATCTCTAGATGATTTCCTATTCATTAAAAACCCTTCAGCTGGATGTCTCTGAGGAGGGGAGAATAAGGTGGGATCCTTATCCCAGACAATATCATTTTGGAGCTTTTAGAGGTAGGAGCAGTATTTGCCATAAAAAATGAAGATTTCCAATGGGGATTGCTATTAGCTTCTACAACCACAAGTCCAGGGGGAAAGAGGGGCAAGTAGTATTATGTATGCCATGATGTCATTATGTAAATAATACAAATTGCCTACTTCTGAAGGAGGTATGGTGAACTGAAGACAGGTCTGCAAAAGCAGAGCCGATGACCACAGCAAAGACCAAAGAACCAGTGAGTAGACTGGTTCCTTGGAACCTCTCCAGATAAGGAGAGGATGGGAGATCACCCACATGTGCTCCAGACAGCTGCTCCTCACAAGGAGACTGCAGGACAGCAGTTTTCTGAGGGTTTGAGTGCTGGGAGATGACGGGATTAGCCATCTTTCTCCCAACCATGGTGGAGACTTTTAAAGGACACTAAATTCACAAACCTCACTTTCTAATTGCTTTTGGAAATTGCTCATTAACTCATTAACATTTTAAGCCATTAGAGACCTTCAGAATGACAAGTTTGAAAATGCTGGGAGAATCTGCCTTCAATCCTGAATGAAAGAAAATTTTAATTATAAGCTTAAGAATTTAAAGAATCTGAAATAAACAGCAAAAAGCTAAATAAGATTTTATCTTAAGTTATAAATGGACTAAGGGTCCAGATAAAATTGGAATATTGAAACTTTTACAATAAGATTTTGGAATTAATTATAAAGAACAAACAGCTTCTCGTGGGAAATAAATTCTGTTTTGGTTTTTACAAGACATAACAAAGATTAGCAATTTCATAATTTCAAAAACTGGACACTAGAGGGGAATAAAGTTTTTAGGTAAAGGAAAGATTTATAAGCCTGTAAAATGTTGCAAAACATTACAACAATAAAATTGAAGGAAACTTTTGAAGAATGGAATCAGAAAATAGTGCCCACAAATGATGTCTCCTTCTATGGATAGACTATGTCCAAAAGATATTATTGAAGAAATGACAGATGTAGAACAAATTCTATCTGACAAGATAAAGATGGTATCGAAAGTGGATTTACAACTGGCAGGCCTAGAGAATGACTTAGACAAGGATATTTCACTGGATCTACAAAAGAAACTGGCTGAGGTTTTAAAATTCAAAAGGGAAATACAATTGACAAAGCAAGAGAGTGAGCTGGATATTTTTTTTTCCTATTGGAATTACAGAAGAGGCTTGTTAAAACCTTGAAGAACTCTGTGTGATGGGACAAAGAAGAAATGAAGCAAAATCAAATCCTACAACATTTGAACGAACTAAAGAGTAAGACTGTTAGAAGTAAAAGGAAGGAACATAACATTGGTTTATTTGATCAAAGTTAAAATAAGATATGTTGTTACTTCTGGCAACCCTTCATAGACTTCCCGCTGATACCAGGACTGGAACGAGGATGTTTTATGGATTTGTTTATAGATAAGAGATGGGATATGGAATGAAGAGAAAAATGTTAGTAATCTTAGAGGGGTGAGGAGTCACTAAATTTGTTTATACTTGTTGTGATGAAGGTGTAAGTCACTTCTTTATATATTTCTTTTCTATTTCTTTATTCTATTCTTATTTTTCTATTCTCTGTTTTTTCTTTTTTCTTGCACTTTTTGCTCCTTTCTGTTCTCTTTTAAGTTTAGTTTGTATTAGATGTTACTATTACAATCAAAATTATATATATATATATATATATATATATATATATATATATATATATATGTATATATAGACATACACATAGATATATTCATGTAAATGATGCAAATTATACATTGTCATTGTGGCTTGTACCTGATGCTTATGTCCACAACAACCTAAAACAATAATGTATTTGGGACGTTCCAGGAAAATTGACAATTGTTCTCTGGCCCCATCAAGAAGAAAACCTAATTTCTGAAAACTAACAGACACACACACACCCACAACCCAAAATTAGCAATAACTGCCACACTCCCTTCTCAGCCTGAGAATGACAGCCACAAAATGGGATCAGGAGACATTTCTGCTCAGCACAAACAACCTAGCATTGTCTAATTTCCTAGAACCTCCTAAGGAGGTTCTTCTGTTACAATTTTTTATGGGATTGATCTAACTAGTGGTTGGAGCTTTACACACCTGTGAAAGACTAGGAAAGGAAGTGTTCCTAGGTCCTGAACAGAATAGAAAGTTCCATGTGATTAAGCCACAAAATTGCCCATAACAGTCACAAGAAACCTTTGGTACTCTTCATTCTGGATGAAGCTACCCAGCCAGCTTCACAAGATAATGTAAAGGCAAGCTTTTACAAAGCAGTCCCCTAAGTTAACGTACTGTATCTCCGAGGGGTACCTTTCTGACTGCTTGACTCCATTTGACATTAATAGAAGTTTCACAGCTAAATCCTGGTGCTCTAATCTGACAAATTTATCCAAATGGAAAATTGCACTCCACACGCCTTCATTCAGGAGGGGGACATGTTTTGCTGTGTAGCAGCACATGCGCCACTAATCAGCATTTAACACGGAGATCCTATTTCATGCTTTAAATCTCCAAAGTCAAGCAGAAAAAAAGTCTGCTCAGTCTGAACTATAGAGCTAGTTGAGCTATTCATTGTAAAGAAATTAGCCCCTTCCTATTCATAAGCCATTCAGAAAATGATCTTTGATTTCTGGGAATGTAATTGTTATTCATAAGATCCATCAAATGGTCTGAAAACGATTTCTAGGTTATGGGTTGTTCAAGGGCTTCTTTTCCACAATTTTCTACAGTGTTGCATACTATGAATCCCAAAGCACAGCTCCTATTATCTATTCGTTTAAAACTTGGAAGCTCTTAAAAAATGTAAAGTATAAAAGAATGTACCATGATTTGCTGTGAGATTCTAGTTTTTATGTGTAACCGAGAACTATTCTCCTGTGCATGGCTAGAGAGAGATGCTGTTGAGCCACACATCTGGAATCTTATGAATTGCTCATCCCTCATCGAAATCTCAGTTTCAAGGCTATCTAAAACCTTACTGATGTGTGCTGAACACAGTGTGCAATTCTGTGCTTATGGTGACTGATTCTGGCTATCAGCCTACACAGACACTAATAAGCAAACCCCAGCAAGTAATCGACTATAGGTTGATCCTATCAGATCATAATCTTGTTCTACTATTTAGACCAAAAACATCATACATAATCAGACTAAAGCATGCTGGACCTAATTGCTCTAAGTGGAGAAGCACATTCAGAAGAGAGGTTCCACTCACATAGGTTTAAATGTGATTATAACTCTCCACTGTTTTATCAGAGTCCCATGTTCAAGCAAGGATGTTATCTAAATTGGGCAATAACTGGGTCTGATAGAAACAACTGGTTCTGCCCTGACAGCTGTTCTCCTCATCCTCCAAGTTGGTTGTCCCACTGGGCTGTTACCTTGGATCTTGCCTAGCATGGAACTGAACAACTTTATCCTGCAGCGTATGTACCAATAGGAGCCATGACTATACAGAAGGCAGCCAGTGAAGGCACAGGCAGCAAAAGTGCAGAGGTGAGCAGCCTGGGTCTGCCACTGGAGATCAGCCTGAAATTGGTGGGCCTCCTCCTTGGAGGAAGAATTTAACAACTGGTTAACAAGAACCAGACCAAACAGCTAGATAACATCTTAATCAAATGGTTGGAGTTTTACACACCTCTGAAAGACTAGGAAAGGAAGTGTTCCCAGGTCCTGAACAGAATAGAAAGTTCCATGCGATTAAGCCACAAAATTGCCCATAACAGTCACAAGAAACCTTTGGTACTCTTCATTCTGGATGAAGCTACCCAGCCAGCTTCACAAGATAATGTAAAGGCAAGCTTTTACAAAGTAGAAGTAGAAGCGAGTAGAAACCCTTTCAAACCCACAGATGTTATGTGGCAGTCCAACATCACTGCTAGATCCAGGGTTTAAACTTGTTCCCTCAAAGGGAGTATAGCCCTACCATAAATAAGCAACACCTCCATCACACAATTTCAGCTTGTTCTCCTGCTTCCAGTTCCTTAAAGTCTGGAGACATGAAGATCTTCTTAAAACATCCAGGCTTGAGGTTGCAGAAAATATAACTGGATATTATCATTGTACAACTGGCTCTAAATCCATGTCTGATCCTTCCCTTCAAATCATAAAGACATTAAATATTATGGGAAAAAAGACTGAACTAGGAGTGGGATGGGTTGGACAGTTCTCATATTCTCCTAGTGTCACCATCTCATGCCATGTGAAGCTGCCTTGGATAGATAGTATTAGATAATGCACTGAACACCTTAGGTAGGGTATTAATGGAAAAGATCCAAGCAATGTTGTCTGTGAAGAATTGTGCAAGTGGAGCTCAGATGGTACTAGAGCATTGCTGTGACCGGGAAGAACTGTGTCATTTGTCCAACAGTCCTAGAGATCTTCACTGAAGCTGCCCAGGACTCCACGGACACAGTCATGGAGGAAACCTATCAGTCACTTTTCTCCCTAATTGTCACAGCATCTGCTTTGTAACAGTAGCTATAGTACATCTGATCAGATTCAGACCTGCACCAATATTGCTCAAGCTATCTGCCCTCATGTTTCATCACCTGTAACTGTTCCGTATACTTGAGGCATAACAGGCATTGGCCCAGGATAGTGAGTGCTTAGAAGCAATGAGTCAAGTGCCTGGAAAACCCTGTTATTCCATATCTCAACAAGGCCACTAAGTGAGGTTCAGAAAAACATTCCTCAGAACTATGTCAAATCCAGTTGGATCCATTAACCTCTGGGGACAGACCAACTTAATCTGGTGCCTATCCCTGCAGGGGGGAATTTGCTGCCAGAGAACAATGGTCAGCAAGTAATGGTCTGTCCATAGCAAAGTCACTAATTCTGGGAGCCTTGTATACCAGTCACTCAGTTCCCATATATCAAATCAGATTAAGGATATAGCCTATCTCATGAATGGGTTGCAGAACCACGTGAGTAACGCAGATGTTGTTAAAATGGTAGGAAACTCTGCTTTCAGTTTTCAGCAATTATTTCTGAGGAGGCTCTAAAGGATGCAAAAATGTGACTCAGATGTCACAAGTTGCCCATCCTGCTGTGATGCTTAAGAACTGGGACCTCAAGAAAGATTATGCTGTACACCACTAAGTGAACTACAGTGTTAGTCTAAGTTGTGGCAGAAGCTGAGAAAAGATTGAGAGATTTTAAGAAACTTGGAAGTGTACATGTACACCAAGCAGATAAACCCTGTATCTCATATTGGTTAAGGTAGAAAGCTTTAAAAAAGAATGACATAGGTTTAAAAATAAAGCAAACCTTATCCAAATATCTAGAGAGTAACCCAAATCCTAACGGAACTTTACATTTTGCAAAGCATTGCTTTTTCAAAAGAAGTAAGTCCAGTAATGTATTTGATTTAGAAAAAGACAGAAGGAGAGAGAAAACCACCATCAGCAGAGAATGAAGCTTCAGCTGACTGAAGTAAATTAATCTAGGCCCATCTAGGGTGGAGCTATAGCTTCAGCTTCTCCAGTTGATTTATATTTCTTCTCTGAGCTAAAAATACCTTTTCTATCCGAAGCCTCTCCTTTGAGTTTTCATCCCTCAGGACAACAGCACTGAACTGCCTGGAGGGGCCTTTGTGAACAGAGAACTCAGTAAATGTGATCACAACATACTTTACAGCATGAAGTGAGTCCCAAAGGAATCTCCCACATAAAATTCCTAAGCACCAAGGAAAGGTAAAGCTGTCTGTCCAATCTATGGAGATGCAACTTTCAGACATCGTCAAACAGAAATTTGAAAGAACAAACTCAGCTTCAAAGACCAGACTTACTCTCCCTCCCTCTCCTTCTCCGCAAGAGGGGGGAGGGAATTCTTTGAGGAGATTATTTTCCCCCCCTAAATTTCATACATAGTAATTACCAACTATCCTACGCACCCAGATTACTTAGCATAAATTGTCAAAGTAAATTGGCTATTCTTTCAACATTGATACATTATTCTTCTATTGTGGATGCTGGCTTGATCATTCAAATACCGTAATTTTAATTTATTTAGCGTATTCAACAATTTCGGAATAACTACTGTGCCATTTCTTTTAGAAACCTATTAGGTCCTTGCTATTGAATGGCAAACTGGTCCATCCAGGTTTAAAACAAGATAATCAATGAGCAGGAGATGGAGGTCATGTAGAAAGTAACTCTGAAGACAAATTAACAGGGCTGAGAAGCAAAATTAAATCTGTAAGAAGTGTTATCTGTAGACAAATTTTTATCACTTGATTCAAATTTCACAATGGGGTTAGACTGAATCTGGGAGGTCAGAACTAAGCATTTCCAATGTTACTGAAGAAAGCCTTTTAGCCTGGCTTGATCCTACATAACACTAATGGTTTTACTCCATATTTATTCTCCCCTCAGCAGAAAGAACATTGAGAGAGGTACCATAAAAAGCCAATACCATACATAACTCAAAATGCACTAGGGGGTAAGCATCCACATGCCTTTGTGCACACAGAAATGCACAGATATTCAAAGTCAAATTTGTGATTGAAAACTAGTCACCTTTTCCTCTATTTTCTTCACAAATCTATTTCAGGTTGCCCAAAAACTAAATATATGGGGTTTACAATGCTTTGTATAATATTTGGCTGATCCCTCTCTCATCTCCTTGCTGTACTTGTTTAAATCATGATTTCACAACTAATGCATTTTTGTTTTCTGATTTTATTTCAGATTTGGGGTTCAAAGTGGTCAAAACATCAACTGCTTGAGTCTCTATGGTCTTACTCTCCCCCCCCCTTTTTTTAAACTGGAAGGCTTGTCCATTTTCTGCCTGCCCTAAACTACTATAAGAAGGTAGAGGAGCAGTCCTGAAGTTGCCCATCGCCAGTTTTGCATTTGGACAGCAGGCCAGTGAGGCCTACAACTGCCCTGGTCACAAGCTTTCCACTATAAGGAGAAGTATTGTTTTATATCCATTATAGCAAATATTTCTAAATGTACAGTACATCTGTACATATAAATAAAAATAATAGAAATTTCACACAGTTCTGTGTTCTCTTTTGTTCTCTTATCTGGTGATGCATTTCCCTTTTAGACAATTGGCAAATGATAAGCCTAACAGTATGCTACAAGGAGAATTGTTTATAGCTAAATACTTCAGAACATGCACTCTTATTTTGGGGTGTTGTTTCATATTTCTTCATCTGCACATACAGATGCACACATACACTTAAAAATAACAACAGCCAAATATACCCAGTTACGGGTAAAAGGACATCTTGAGCTATTAATCTTGGATATCAGAATACCAAGGCTTGGGCCAAGCCAGGGAACAAAATCCATCATCCTAACTAAGAATGTTACAGAGTTTTATACACAACAGATATACAAAAGGGTCATATAAAAGTGTATACAAAAGGATCATACAGAAGGTTGTGCACAAAAAAGTTATTTATAAAATATATATCATACAATACATATGCATATCCAACAACCTAAGAGACGGCTTTATACATGGACTTCACCAGATGGACAACACCGAAATCAGATTGACTATATCCTTTGCAGCCAAAGGTGGTGGACATCTATACAGTCGGTAAAAACAAGACCCGGAGCTGACTGTAGTTCCGATCACGAACTTCTTCTTGCACAATTTAGGATCAGACTAAAGAGATTAGGGAAGAGCCACAGATCAGCTAGATATGAGCTCACCAATATTCCTAAGGAATATGCAGTGGAGGTGAAGAATCGATTTAAGGGACTGGACTTAGTAGATAGGGTCCCGAAAGAACTATGGACAGAAGTTCACAACCAATTTGGCTCCAATTTTTGTAAAAATAAAGTAATAATAATTGCTTTTGCTAGCCCTGTTGTGTCTTCTTTTAAGATATGGGAATATCTTAAAAATATTTTTAAAAATATTCTTTTAAGTATGGGAATAGGAAGTCTTTGGTCCACCTTTGATCTACAGTTAGGTTGGTCCTACACATGGTTGGTCCATGTGACTTGTGATTTTTGTCCCCCTGACAAAGCCGCCTCCAAGCCCTTCTACCTCCTGCTTTTACAGTGAGAGTCATGGTTGTAAGAATCGCAGCCAGAATACAGTTCTGCTCTGACCAGCCATGCCTTCTTCAAAGAGCAAAGCTGCAGAGTGAATATAATTGACAAGAGGCATCTGTTTGGGAAATATAGTTGGGCATCTGCAAGTTTAGTTTTGCAAAGGAACAAAAAATGCTTCAAAGCATGCCTGCCTCTTTAAAAGAGTTGCTTTCTAGGAGTAGGATGATCTCATTGGTGAGCAGGGTTGAGCAAAGTGACCTATTCTCCGTTGAGGCAATAGTTACAATATCAAATGAAGGTAGGGAAAACCTGGATTCAGCTATAAAGCTTACTTGTGAGCTTGGACCAATAATTTTCCTTCTCAGTCTAATTTATCAATGTAAAGACTGTTTTGAGCATGAAAGAGGGAAGAACAACCTTACAGTATACACCAGGGTTCCTCAACCTTGGCAACTCTAAACTGTGTGGACTTCAACTCCCAGAATTCCCCAGCCAGCATGAGCTGGCTGGGGAATTCTGAGAGTTGAAGTCCACACAGCTTAGACTTGCCAAGGTTGAGGAACCCTGGTATACACTATACTATGCTCTTTGAAGAGAGGACAGAAGAAGATAAATGTAATAAATATGGACATAATCACAGTCATGATCATAGATGTGGTTTATTTATTTATTTATTCATCAAATTTTGCCACCACCCATCTCCCCCCAGCGGAGGGACTCTCAGCAGTTTACAATAAAGTGGTTACTATGATTCTAGCTCATTGATTCACCATCCTATATGGTTGAGTATCTTGAGATATTAGCAGAGTTTCAAGGAAAAAAGCCACCACTAATAGCTGTAGGAATATCGATATTAGCTCCTTATGTCTGTAGATGCCCACGACTTGAGATTTCAGCCCATATTATAGGCTCTAATTTTTATAGTGGAAGGAAAGAGAAGATGATGGTGACCAGTAGCAAGGTGGATAGACTCAGAGTGGCAATGCGTGCACCATTGGAAGACCTGAAGGACCAGGTTAGGGACAGATCCTCCTAGAGAAAATCTAGCTACTCTATGTGGTTGCTAAGAGTCAAGACCGACTTGATGGCACATAATCAAAATCAATCAAATGTGTATATAGTGAAATCCCTAGGAAATGGTGTATTGATGGGGCAATCAGTGACAGGAAATATTGGCTGAAATAATTGAGTGGTTTTCAGTAGTAGATTCTGCAGAAAGAGCGGTGCCTTGAGAGCAAAGGAAAGGCTGATCATCATAATCTATTTTTCAATCCCCACAAACTTTGTAGACTTTCTGTCAGACAAAGGATTCACAACAAAAATAAAAATAATGCTGTTTTTTTTTCTAATTTGGAATAAAAAAACCAACTTGGATCACAAGAATTCCAACATCTGCACATAATGAAAGCCCTTTGAAGCACAGTTAAAAGATCCAGAACTTGAGGTAGTCAAATCAGAAAGACAAAAGAAACTGTTCTGCCTAGCCTCATCTTGATGGCTTTGTTTTATTTCTTCTTGAAACTGAAATATCACAAGGAAGAAACCTTAACTTTCAGCTTCTTCAGTTGAAGGAAGGCAACTGCAAAACCCCAAAGGACTGAGTAGTCTCATCTTTCGAAGAGAAGATGTTAGGAAAAGAGCCTGAAAGTAGTGGAAGCCTATTAAGGTTCCATAATGAAGACAAATACAGCAGCCATGTTGCCAGATTTCTGGACTATGTGTAAATATAGTCTAGCTTTCTGATGAAAAGTCATTTAATAAGCCTCTACCCTTTCTTTAAGGGTGGCATGAGACGAGTGGCAAATATTTTGCATCACTGTTCTGCTCTGAGGCAAAATTAATCTGGTCTACATCTCCTGCTCCCACTCTGCCAAACCCAGCTCTTGAAAGCTGTTCTGTATTTTCTGGGTTTTCAAATGACCTATTTCCATTTGTCAATTGAAGTGTATTAAAAGGTTATCAAGCTCTTCCATACCCAGAGCAAGTTGTGCGGGGAGGAGATGTGGGGGGAAGAATGGAAAAACTTTGTTAAAATGTTAGGCAGCGCTTAATATAGTTATCATTATTGTGCCCTTTATATCTACATTACAATTTTGTCACTGGCTCAATATAATATCGGGAAATTCCCTTAAAATAAAAACTAGCGAGTGTGTTATGAAATTACAGTCAGGACAGATGGCCAGATCCTGTCATTGGAAATAAAAGTAATGTTATAAGTGTATAACTCCATTGGGGAAATTGAGTACCATAATAAAGTAGACTTCCACTTTCCACAATGAAATTCAATGACTGTTGAGGAGTTTAGGGTTTAGAAAATTGAAAAATGAAACCTTTGGTTTTTCGCTGCTGTTTGATGATGTGTAGCAAGTCCCTTTATGGACTGAGGCTAACATCCAAATAGTAACAAGCTTGCAGTGAATAGAGCCCACAGAGGATAAGCTACTAAATCTTGCAATAAAAGCTGTGTGATTTACAGTAAATTCCAGAGGGCTGACAGCACCACAGCTGAGGGCATAAACACTTCTTTCATGGCTGAGGCTTCAGTCAGCTCTGTCTGCTGTGAAGTACAATTGAGCAGTGAGGCGTGCTGCTTACCAGCAATGACTTTGATAAATAACTAGGAAGTCCCACTGTTGGCTTAAAACTAGAAGTTGTTCAGTTGCAATTCTGCATTTGTCCTGCTTTAATGGGTATGGAAGTGGCTTTAGCTGTAATCTGTCAGTGATTGATTAGGCCTTCCCGGATCCCTTCTCCACTCAGTTTGCAGCTCCCTGCTCACCACAGTTAAAAAACCAAAATTGGTACATATCTGATTGCCCTCTTATGAGGAAAGTAAACACTCTTAATTCTGCTCAAGTGAGTGTGAGTTAAACGGCCACAGCTGATAAATTGTCGACAACAAGGCGATGCGTTTGAACAATTTGGCACGTCAGCACGTGCTCGGGGTTGCGCTGCCCCTTAAACTTCTAATCAGCAAAAGGTATTTTATGTACTGGCCAAGAGGCCAAGGATGGAGAAGAATACTGAGGACTCGCTTAGGAGCTTTCCCTGCATAAACTGGTCATGGCCTTCGTTAAATACATGAGACAAGTCAGATCCAGGAGAAGTCCAAAACTAAGAGGCCAGGTTATTTATATGTTAATACTAATTTCTGGCTCTCATGTTGTCGGAATATCACCTCACCCACTCTGAGTTTGGGAAGGAAAAACATTTTACAGTTGGTAGAATTGGTCATCTGTGAGCCAAGTTCGGCCGAGTTACCATGATGTCATGGAATATTAATAAACGTTCCAATGTCGTTAAGCGCAAGGTGTCAGCAACAAAATGCTGACAAAGAAAAGTGGGATTTGTTATGAGAAATCAATTGGGATTGGAGAAAACTTGATGGGGATTCTACACGCATCCAGGATGATGTGGTAGGAAGGGAAGGCAGAGATAAGGATGCTAGGTAAGCAAGAAAGCGCCGAGCTGTTTGAGAGAGGGGAAAGAAATCTCCAAAGGTGGAAGCACTGAGCAAAAAGTTTATCTATACAAACAAGAGTTGCTTTGGTGACTGAAGCAGCTACTAAATTGATGAAATAAATAAATAAACAAACAAACAAACGAGCCAATGATGTGATGGAAGGTGGGCCTTAGAGGAAGAATATGTGGAGAAAGTATGTGGAAAGGACAGATCAAAAGAAAAGGTAGATAAAGGATAGATCAAAAGAAAGAGACAATCTAGAGATAATTAAGTTTATAGGCCAGACAAAAAGAGTTTTGGAAGCTGGTGGATGGTGGGCACAGAGCAGCCAAAAAATGAGAGAAGGACTGATATTTAGTCTTTGCATACTGCTTTTTAGTACAGTATATTTATTACCTATGCTCCTGTTAATCATATTATCACATAATGCATATTTAACAGCAAGAGAAGAGCTATGGTGGATAAAACCAAAGGCTGCTATTCTGTTCTCAATCGTCATGAACCAGACCTCTCAGGGAATCCCACAAGCGGGTTACAAGGATAACAGCACCTTTCCACTTGTGTTCCCTAGCAACCTGTATGTGGAGACATACTGGAAGACATATATAGCCATCATGAACAGCAGCCATCAAGAGACTCTGAGGAATATCCTTCAGTAAGGAATTCCAAAAAGATATTGCTGTATACAATATATTGGAATTTGAAACATGTAAGAAGATGGTAGATTAATAGCTAGACAGACATACAGACACATATTCCTGATGACTTACTGTATCCTTAGTGTTGAGTTCTCATTATACATATATCTTTATACAAATACATTTATATTTCTAGAGATATAGTCCACTGGAGTTGGGCAACTAATAAATTTAAAAAAAGCAGAATAGAATAGAATAGAATAGAATAGAATAGAATAGAATAGAATAGAATAGAAAAGAAATCTTGGTCTCTATCTCTAAGGATGACTCTATCTATAACTAGGGCTAGAAATAGGGAATTTTATATCCTAAACAAACAGCAATTTATGTGTCCACCAATAAATTATATCCTACTTTTATCCTCCAAAGGGTGGCTAACATACACAAAAATAAATGTAACAATATCATTTAAAAGCAGCACTAAAAGCCAGAATTATGAAAAGTCCAAATTAGCAATAGGATCAAAAGCTTGTTTACAAAGATGTTCTTAATCAACTGGCAGAACATAGGTAGTGAAGAGGGAAGCCTGTGCTGGTTGAACATGATGGAAATTACAATCCAACACATTTAGAAGACACTGTGTTCCTGGAGGGAGACCTAACAACTTGGAGCCTTATCAAAATGTAAAATCCGCTCACATGTTACTCCCAACAGTATCTCAGAAGGCGACTGCACAACCAAGAAGACTAAAACTGCAGAAAATGATAAATTTGTTAGTTTTATTTTTATTGTGTACAATATGTCAAGGAATCTAAGTTCACCCTCTTCCTGGGAAGTGTTCTAAAGAAATCATGAAAATTGGCCTGACTTTTTATATTTCAAGAAGTTAAATATTCTTCCTCACTCACAAAACAAGACAAAAAAACAACAACAAAAATGTGCCCAACTTGAGTATTTTGACTAAGGACTATAATACTTATGCAAATTACATAGTAAACTGGAATATAATCCCTCTTAATTCAATCACACATCCCTTCAGTAGTTCACATTGTATGAAAAGTTTCCACAATCTTCTAAGGAAGTTCATGCCTTTCCTTATGATTATTCATGGCTTATTTTACTAATTGATCATCAGACCTGGATATATTTCTTTGATTTGGAATAAGCTACCTCAAAGAACTACCCAAGAGTAATAGTACCACATAACTATTACACAGCATAGTGAAATGAGTTTTTCATTTGGAAATGGTCTCTTTTTATTCCCCATTCCATTTTATGCCCTTCTTTCTTTTGCACAATCAGCTTCAATTTCCTACCACCTTTATTGTCAAAACTGATCAGTTCTTGTGGCCTACATCCTTCAAATTGTTCCATTGTTCCTTTGGATTGTTTACAGTGACATGGTAAAAAAAAAATAGAGAAAAGAGAATGGATGTTTCCTTGTTCTTGTTTTTACGTATATAAGTGTGTGCCAGTACGTTGCATGTACCTCCTAGTCGGGGGGATTTAGGCAATGGGATGTTGGCTTGCAAGGTAGTTTCTCGATTAGAGACCCTAGCTTGCACCGAATAGCATGAACACACTTGGGGTAAAACTGGGCTTTGGTTGCTCTTCTGGGATACTGGCCCAAACTGACCAACTTTTCTTACCATTTGCAGAGAATGCAGTACATCGCATGGGTATAACTCAGGAGAGTAGCCCAAGCTACACTTTTCTATATTACAAAACAGCATTTTTGGTTTCTGCTTTTAAAATAACATCCATTTAGGATTTACAAAACAGTACGGCTGTATGTAGGGGCATTGGGGAGGGGGGTCAAACAAGTTAAGCTGGCAGTCACAAAGATGTATGTTAAAAAGGGTGCAGGAATTTGATCACGATTGTTCTGTCTTTTTCTACAGCCTCCCCCCTTCCCCCCCAGATGCTTCTGCCATTAGCATACATATCGGAGAGCTGAAAACCTGAAAACTATCTGTAAGGCCTCTTGAAAACAACCAGTTTGGAAATCTAGCTAGTAGTGTTAAAAATAATGCTGGTGCAGATAGTATGGAGTTTTAGGCATTTGATCTGTCTTTCCACATGATCCTATCTATAGTTTCCTTTGACTGCACCCACTACTCTCCCTGAATCAGCAATCGTCTTGTGCAACAATTTTGCAATGCTAGGGCAACTCTGCTATGTGAGTGTATTTGTAGCTCACTTGTGCAAAGAAATTTAACAATAATCTCTTCCTCTGACATAACAAGGATGGACTTGTCCTCTAAGGCTTTCAAAAAGGAATGCTGTGTGGTGATGCAGTCCGCTGGTCTGCAGGTAGATGTGCTGTCATTTGTGGGCTGTTGTTTCTCCTGCAGATACTGTCAACCCAGTTTATTAGATGAGGGTACTTTTGTATATTCACTGTCTCCATACAGTCTATAGTATTATCATAAACTGCTATCATCTCCCATGTAATAATTGCTGGGCCCGTAAATGCAGAAGAAATGAGGATTAAAATAAAATATATTTTCAACCATAAATAGTTTGTCCCAAGGTTTCCATTCACTGGTCTGTTAGGCTCCTGGTAGTAGTCATTCAATTACTATTTTTTAAACACCAATACTTAGAAAATCTATCTGGACATCCCTTGCTAATTATCTATCCCAACAAGCCAAATTAAAAATAGGGAGATGAGTCTCTTTTAAGTGCAGGACAGGATAAAATCAGAATAAGAGCCACGCTCAGTGGCAAAGCATGGGCTTTGCATCCAAGGAGCTCAGCTTGGACCAATGGTCTCACTTGATGTAAGACAATATTCTGTAATCCTAGCAGATCCCTTCCATCTACCATCTAACTATCAACCATATGTTTGCCCTGGTAGAGAGCAGCCACAAAGCATCAATCCAACTTTCAAGCCATATTCCAAAGCTACTGCCAGCCTCTCCCAGTGTTTAAAACATATTAATAAATCTATCAGTCTCCCCAGCAAAGCTTGGCAGGACTTCCAGCACACTCAGCTCAGCTTTGCACAGCACATCAGGGCATGGCTCAGCTTGACTGGGAGGCCTGAACTTGGCTAGAGGTTCTCCGACACACAACAAGATCACCATCTTAACTGCATACTAGAATGAAGCCATTTGAAGCCGTTGGTTTCTCTCTATCAGAGTGAAGCTGCAAATCCCCCCTTACACACTCAGCAGTTCAAACCCAATGACTTTTCTTCCCACTGTTTTCCAGTGGCCCCTTTGCTGTGTGCTTCATGAACTTGAAGAATTGCTTGTTTGTTTAGTTTGTATGGCTGCCCACTCACCATGCATCTTTGTGTAGCTGGCATACAATTGAAAATATCAACAGAATTACTTGACAAAAATGACATTTAATTTATATATGAGGCAGCTCATATATCCATATCAAATAAAACCCTCAAAACTGGTTCATTTAATCTCCTGGTCCAATGCCCAAGGGAAGAATCAGGTTTTTAACACCTTATGAAAGGCCAGTAGGCTTGGAGTCATCTGGATCTCCAGGAGTATGGTTTTGCCCAGGGCAGGCACAACAATAGAAAAGGCATGCGTCCTGGCAACCATTTCCAGTGAAGCCTGGCAAAGTGTTTTCTGGCAGGCCCTGTCCTCTATTAGCCCGCCAAAAGGTTGTGCAAGCTGATACAATGCCCCAAACAGTGCTAGGTGGGTTGGGCTGAGCGATATTCAAGTTTCCTACAACGCCCCCAGTTGAATTCAAATGGCTGCTAGGTGATCCAGAATATCAAGGGTTAAGAATGAGAGCGAGAAGGAGAGTGAAAAGGACAGCCAGCCTCACTTAATATCTGGTTTAAATCAAGATCTGAGATATAGCTAGATTGCCACTGTGGCTGAACCACTAGACAGGGCCGCAACTAGGGTCTGTGTCACCCGGGGCAAACATGGATTCCGCGCCCATTTCGGTGCCCCCCCCAGTGCTCATTTTGGCACCCCACCAGCGTGGTGTCCGGGGCACATGCCCCGGTTGCCCCCCCCCCAGTTGCGGCCCTGCCACTAGAAGCATGTCTAGAGCCCCAATGCCTGAAGAGATTTGAAATTTAGCATTGTACAATCTTAAAAAAACAAAGATTTATATTCTAGTTAGAAGAGTTTATAGCTGCTTGATTGCCTTCTCTCTCCACTAACAATACAGTGAAACTAAGCCATTTCTTCCTTTTCTGTTGTCTGGCTGTAGCGCCATCCTGCCTAACACCTTGATTTCCCTGAAGTCCTCTCGACAGCCTCATCAAGAATCATCTAGAGAGCCTCTGGAGAAATGAGGGAAAAAACAAAGAATACCAGTGTTGTCAGAGAAGAGAGAGAAAAAGAGTAGGAGAGAAAACACTAGGATGGGGAACTGGGGAAAGAGAAACAAGGCCCTCAGCCCTGCCAGCAGTGTGGGTGGGTGTTAAATGCTTATTAGTCTTATTAGAAAGACTGCCTGCTTGCTGGTGGGAGAGAGGAGTCTCACTCTCACCATGGATGTCTGCAGGGAGGGCAGCGGCAGGACAAGATAAGTGACACTGCACGATGCATCTGATGCAGATTACAAAATTGGTGTCATTTGTTTGATGACATCATGATAAATAGGATGGCTTGTACCCGAGGCCTATGTCACTTCCTTTCCTCCTTTTTTAGCCCCTGCAATGTACAGACTTCAGCTGGAGAGCTATATTAAGGAAATTGTCTTGAAAGTTCTTGCTTGAAAGCCATCTCTAGAACTTAAGAAGAACCAATTCAATGTTTGTGTACATCCTGTTTCACAGGAAAGTTTGCCTGGTGACAGGAACTTGAGGGTGCTTAACCAAGGGTCCAGCTGATTCAAATATACCCTGCCTGTGAGCACCAGCCTTTTTTCTTTTTCTTTTTAACACAGAAATTAACTAATACCAATGAGAAAAGATAAACAGTTTCCATAAAAGTGCATTGTGCCGTTAGCTTAGTGCCTCTTTCTTTGGGATGGTATTTTAATATCACTTTAAGGCTTTTTGGTCTTCTCTTAATTGGAACAGCCATTTAATCGGTCTGACAGACTGTCCACTGATAAGCCAATTAACAGGCTTCTACTGTCATCATAAAAAAAACCACACCGTCTCTCTAATAATAAATTATAATTGTTGTGTGCTTCAGCCTGGAGACCTTTTCTTGCTTTAACCGAATGTGGAGAATTGGAGTCTTGCACACTGGTGAGGCTCTTGTTCCATCTTACAACCAAGAGGAAATCTAAAGAGGAAAGAGCCAAAACAAAAAAACAAAAAACAAAACAAAACTCCCCAGTCTTTAACACTAATCATTTTGCTGCCTCTGGCTGATTTTGATGAGATTTAGAGTGCAATCCTTGACAGGCCTGCCTACTGAAAAAGAAGACTCCTGATCTCACTGGCTTCAGAAATATTTCTGAATGCAATTCCTGTCGTTCCCTGCATATTGGAAGTAGCTGGTGACCATCCCTTAAGTGATAAGGAATAAGTGCTGATGCCCCACCACCCTGCCCCGCTTCTCTCCAAATGCACCATGGAAAAAGTAGGCTTTCCATGCAAAAACAAGGTCTGAAGTCAGTCTGAAGCCAGTTCAGTTTCATTTTAGCCTAGTTAGAGGTAAAAAGCAACCCTGTCCTTGCAACATCTCAGCTAAACCAGATCATTTGAAACGGCAGTGGATCTCACCACGCCTTAGTTGCACGTGTCCTGGGACATCATGCTGGTGCCAGGGCTGCCCAACACAGAGAGCAGCTATAATAGAACAAGTTTGAATACAGAAAATAAAACCAGTAGCTTTTCATGAATTCTCTCTGAAATGAGATCACTTTGGAATACTGAGAAATTAGTTCACCTGGTATTACCTTTAAACCCATTGAAAAGTGGTTTAAAATACTGGCCACATTTGGCAGCAGGCCCATGTTCCTATTATTAATACTATATCTAAGAAGCCCAGCCGCTCCATTCTCCAGCCACAGGGAGTGTGTTGCCACAGAAAACTCAGTAGACAGAGCAGAAAAAAAGAAAACAAAAAATAAATGTGTTGCAGAATGCAAAAAAAAATTAGGCCAGCCAGTCTGAACTGAAAAAATCCAGACACCCACTAGGTGGCAGCAAAGCATCAAAGTTTTCTGTTACCTCTCTGCTGCTATGACATCATCCAGGTTTTTGCCACCCAGGTTGGAGTAGATTTTTAAAAATCCACCCTGATGCAAAGCAACTGAATTGGTCTGAGGCTATTCCACCCCCTCCACCATTGCCAAATCGTAAAACTCTCCCCTGAGAAATAAGACTGGTGGAAGAGCTTTCAATTGTTTTGCGCTCTGGAGGGGAGACCAGCTTGTGTCACTCAACTTCCTGTCTTGATGGCAGCAAGAGATGCTGAGGAGAAGCAGAAACCTAGAGAGCTTGTTTGCTGTAGCCAGGAGAGAGGTCATTAAGGAGACCCCAAGGAATACTGCTACAGTTTTTAATTAGGGCTTAAGGGCCCAGTCCTGTGAAGCGTTGTGCAGCTTGGTGGGATGGCAAGTAAAGCATAAGTCACAAGAGGCTGGCTACCTGCCTTTAGAATCAGGGCCGTCTGTCTTAATAAGGAGGCGTTCATTGGTGAAACAGAGACAAGCACGCTGTGTGTATATGTTGGGGGGGGGATGATGGGATTTAAATGGTTCTAATAATGATACTCTACTTAACTGATGTAAAAAAGAAATCCAGTAAAACTGGCCATGGAAAAAAATAGCTTGGCAAAGATTCACACCACCAAGGATATGGTTAGCTAGAGGACTAGTTAGATGCTGAGTGTCTAACATGACAACCTAAATCTAAACATCTCTATTCCAGCGGCCTATCACTTAGTTAATTTCTACTTTTGAAAGTTAAATTTCTTTACTTTTTAGTATTAGTCATGTATTACAAGAATTAACATAAAGGTGATAATGCATGATCTTTATATGCCGTCCTATTAAAATGAAGCTATTTTTAATACTTTTAAGAGGCCTATCAGAAAACACAATTTATATCCTCAAAGTATATTTTGTCACATTCAAGTATAATTTTTGCATTCATATTCTTTTATGAATTTTAATGGAGACACTTAAATTGTAATTATTCCTCTCAGCTCAAACGCAGGTAACAAATGGAATTCAATCAGTGTTTGCGCATAATGACCATCATTAAGAGAGAAATAATAATGACATTCTCTCTGCATTAAACTTGCAGACTCTTTACACAATGATCTGAATACCATTATTGATCTCCATGGAGATATGCAATTGTCACCTATTCTGCATAATATCTGAATGTTAAATACATTTGTTTGGAACAAATATTTTAATGAATATAGTCAGTTCCACTTAATTAACTATCTGATAACTGAATATTTTTACTTAATAATTCAATATGAAACATCAAAATTGTCCTTTAAAAAAAAATCAAATAAACTTGGTATTAGAGAGGGATATAGATGTACATAACAATGTATATGTGGTTTAGAATTTTCCCTGAAATTCTTTATAGCTGATGTATGAGACCATCAGCTACACATTTAAGTAGAACTTGCTTTCTCCTTCTGCTTTATTTTGTTCTTTTAGAAGCTTGCAAGTGCAAATCCATGTCAATATCCAAGTAATGATTTCATGTATATTGCCCGCTAGCACATAATTGTAGGATTGGTCAAGTGGGATTGGTTGATGGCATTCATTCAGAATGGGAAATTGCCCAATTTTATACTATCCATGTTGTTATATGGCTTTGTTAACTGATGTTTAGCAACAAAATGAAGCAGAAATCTGTAGAGTACCTTTTCTCGTTGTTCTTATTAAGTCATTAATTGCCATAAACCTGCTGACTTCAAAGATTGTTTGTTTTGAAAGAGTGATCAGTGCCATACTTTTAAAAATGTGATTATGTGAAACTAATTGACAGAAGAAAGGTATAAATACTTGTATCAGTATTATCAAAATAATATACAGTAACATCTAATAATCACGACAAAAAAAACGTAAAAGAAAAAAGGGAGGAGGAGCTAGAAAATAATGATAGAGAATCTCCCTCTAAATGTGACTATATTGCTCAAATTCTCCTGCCCCTTTGTCAAAACAAAAACAATCATAATTCAAATGTTAACTTTGTAATAAAACTTCTGTTTTGGAAGTGAAGTGTTTGTTCAGTTCATATTTAACAGAGACCAGGAAACTATTTTGGACAGTAGATGGATGGGATGAGTAAGGAAATAATGGTCATTCAATTCTCCCCTCTAAAAAAGTTAATTTTAGTCAACTATTGCTTCTATTTCTACATGAAGTCAATGCAATAATTTGACCTTCAATAAATGCTTTAGAGGTGTACCATTCCAAGGAGAGTGATGTAACCATATCCCTATTAATATGAAAAAGCTATTTCCTGTTCCATCTGTTTAATAAAATCTCCATCATTCAGGAAAGATACATCCAAGTGTCATTTAAAGAATGCATGCAAATGTTACAAAATAAAGGAATATACTTTATTGCTTGTTTGAAATTTTAATAGCATCTGTATCTTTATGCTTTATGCTTTAACTTTAGATATCAAAGAATGAAGCATCAGGAATTAATCTAGCTGAAAAACAATGTCTATTTGCAGATGAAAGGAAAATATATTCCCATTGGGAAGGATTAATATAATGCCAAATATCCATGATATTACATTCAGACATGTATTCTTGCAGAATGTTATAAATCCAGAAATATAATTTGGAAGCTGGAATGGTGAAACCTAAAAAAGAATCTGAAGTTTCATTAAAATGAACTACTATAAGGTCCACAGATTAAGTATACAGATGTTGAAAGCAATTAGGCATTTATTCTGAGAATTTGGGGTTAGACCATATCAATCCTAGACACTGATCACTTAATCCAACAGTAAGTATTAAAGGCAACCTAGTCCATCATATATTTCTTCTTCAACAAAAGCAGTTTCACTCCCCATCTTTTTAAAAACTTAGCTAACACTTGTGTATGCTTAGCTGGGGACTCCAATTCTTCAACATTCCATATTACAATGGAGGCTGCAACTAGATATTATTAATATTAAAAACTGTGAGCAAGGAAAAAGGTGTATCTCATATCTATCCCTACCATATCTGGTCCAAACCCTACCGCTAAAATAGTGAGAAAAATAAAAGGATAATTTAAAAACTGCCTTTTACAGTCACAAAGGAACAACATTTTTATGTATCACCTGGAAAATACAAATGTGTGTTTGCTTGGAAATTTCTAGCACCATATACCCATTTGTTTTGTTAGGTGTGCTCCCGGGGATTTGGACAAAAAATGCCACAGCCAAGATTGCTTCACGATTTTATACCAAATACTGAACAGATTCTGTCCTCTGGGCTAAACAAAGCCTCTTTTCATTAGGGATGGGTTTTCAGCTAATATCAGCTTTAGAAATTGTATTCTGTATTGGGAAGGAGAAGGAGAGGGAGAGGGAGAGGGAAAGGGAGATGCCATTTGCCTCCCTTCTCTTCCCCCGCCAACACCCACATATTTTATTGCATTTGCAGATTATCCAGTTGTACTGCTAGTCAGTTTTTGTAGCCCATATTAAGATAATTATAGAATCACTATCTAGTACATAGTCATAATGGGGTGGACATTTGTAGGTAGACCAGCTTCCTGAAGAACATTAAAACAACTTGCTTCTGAATTTCTATTTAACTTCTAAATTGAAAAATAGGATACGTGACAAAGGAGGTTGATGCTTCCATAACTACCAGTTACAGAGTAGGAACTCCAGAGTTGGCAGGAATCATAAGAAGTATGGCTGAGCACATCAGAATACAGTATGTAGCTTGGAACTGTTGCACTGGTGAAACCTGACCTAATCCTGGGACAAAAAGGAGCCAAGGGTTTCAGGCATTGTGCAAATGTGTTGTACAACTAATGACGTGTAAATGCCTTTGACACTCCTGATCAAGAGAGGAAGAAAGAGAAGGAAGGTAGGAAAAGAAAAGAAAAATGGATATTTTTCTTGCAGCTGGAAAGAACCCTGCCTTAAAAAGCAGAGGAGCTCAGAATGCTAGACTCTGGTTAGAAAAGGCCAGATTGGACTATGGGGGGCATCCAGTGATGATAATTATACATTTTGTATGTACAAACATAGCTAGTATATTTTCTTTTCCATTATGTTTTCCATTTCTGTTTGGGGCAACATTTATAAAACATCTGGAGAGTAGGCTTTATTATCAGTTAAAAAAACCCCAGAAAATATGAATGAAAAGCAGTTGACAGCTTTTTCTTTCATGTAAGCCACTACACTAGCATGAACATTTTTCAAGACTATCACATGAGACAGGGATTGGCAATAGAGAGCTTGTGGGCTGGGCACTGTGTCTCATTTGACCGTGATGACATCTGTGGAATGCTAGTAGCAAATAAAAATTATTTAAATAAATAAATAAATAAATGTTGAACTCTCATGAGATGTTGGTGTCCCTATCTGAAATGGTGTGACATTTTGAGCAGCAACAGCAAAATCTCATGCAATTTGGTGGCTTTCTGAGATTTTGGTCATCATCATGATCACCATGATCACCGTATTACTAATACTACTACGATTATATTCTTCTTCTTACTATTATTCTTTGGGTACCTTTACCATTTGCAATACCCTTTTGAACACCAGTTGTCATCATAGTACAAGTTGCAAGACACTGCTATAAAAATATACCCAAACATTACCCTAAATTACTACGTTCTTTATTTTAACAAGATTCATGGTTCTTACCTCTGCCCACATACTGTATGTTGCATGGATGTGTCCATGTAGCCTCAAGCAGCTCAATTTAAAGAAGACTTCATTTGGTTAGGTGCTGATCTAAATGAATCTAATTCCCAGATAAGAAGGTATTTGCAGCCTAAAGCATCAGGAATATTCCCTCTTGTGATATAAAATGAACGGAGGGACAATCCATTTAGGTGTGCTTCACTTGGTTGATGAAAAAATGCTCTTAGGAATTGCCATGTATAGCAATGGGACAATTCTCACATTCCTCAGTGCTATATCTGATGAGGCTTTTCCCATTTTTCTGCCATTTGACAAAGTTCTTTCCCCAAATATTTCCCCAACACATAAGAAACTTCCTGATTTTTATCTTAGGATAAAAGTAGGAGATTATAAATGGATTTGAAAAGCTAAGATGCAATCTTGGCCATTAAAAAAATGAAGGTGTAGTAGTAGTAGCAGCAACAGCAGTAGTGATATTCATGTTTATTATAGCCCAAGATCCAGTATAAATCAAAACAGAATACCAATGACAGACTTTATTACATTAAGTGACACAGGGAAAAATAAGATTTAAACTGTTAACATTCAACACTGGTTATTTATTAACAGTATACCAGAAAAAAATCCAGGCATTGACTAATTGTGTCCCTATTTTTATAACATCAAAAATCTGGTTGTTGTTAGGATCTATGTCAGACAGAAGAACTCAAGCAGAATTATATCTGCCTGGTATCATTTTTAATATAAGCCAATCAAATCCTGGCAAGACCCTGCATAAACATTATCAATTCTACCTCTTCGTTTTAAAATATTAGAGAAATTCATTTATTAGGTCATTAGGAAAAAAAAGATGTTCAGACCAAATATTTATTTCATTTTATTTATCTAACTTTTCCCTGCCCATCTCCTCCCATCGGAGGCCTCTGGCGGTTATCACAAAAGGATTGGGGGAAGGCTCTCCATTTTTATTATAATCAATACTTCTGTCTCAACATGTGTCCTGATCCTATCAGAGGTCCAGAATCTGGGCTGAAGACTTCTGGACTGAAGCATAAACCATAGTTAATCCCTGATTTTGCAGATGTAAGATCCAGATGAACCCTGAGAAGTCAATGATTCTGAATAAGAGTGGCAATAGAGAACACAGTTTCATGAAAGGTTCATACTGTATACCAGTGTTTCTCAACCTTGGCAACTTTAAGATGTGTGGACTTCAACTCCCAGAATTCCCCAGCCAGCTCATGCTGGGGAAGTCCAGACATCTTAAAGTTGCCAAGGTTGAGAAACACTGCTGTGCGCTGTTAACTTCTTGGAGACCGGTCCTCACTTGCTCTCTTTTCCATTTCAGTGGGTTGGTGTCTCTCAGGCGTCATGCACCAGAGATGCTGATGGATGCCCCAATGCTCTCTTAAACTCTCCTTCTACTGAGGTATCTTCGGCAAAAAGGACCTGACTAGATGCCTTTCAGAAACACTCTAAACCTTGTGGGGCAAGCAGAAAGAAAAAAGAAAAGAAAAGAATTCCCACACTCTTAAAATGCTCAATTGGGATATTGCAGAAGTATTCTTGTGGGGTGTGGAATGAGATGACTCTGGAAACATTAATATCCTCCAGGCTAGCAGGAGGATGTGTTTATCACAGACTACTTAATCAGTCTCATTTCATGCCATATCCAGGCTGGGTGGCACTGCTAGCATTTGTATATCTATATGCTTGATCACTTTCTTTATACTGTACTGTGTATATGACATTCCCTGGACGAATGCAGCGTGTGTTTACCCTACTAGCACTCGATCATTATCTTGGGTGAACAGCCATTGTGCAACCTCCTCCTTACTCATTATTATGGTGGCTGAATACCAGCAATTGATCACACTCCTGGCTCCGTTCAACAGCTCTTTGGGTGGGAATAGTTCTGCATCTGTTGCTATGTTTGCTTTGTGATGGCAGGAAAGTATACCCCAAAAAAAGAAAAAAAAAGAATCAACAACCTTATTTTTGCTGTTTTGTATTGAGAAGGAAAAAAAGGAATTACTTCCCCCACCCGCCTTTAACATCTTATTTGCCTACACAAAATGGGAATAGGGATAGAATTCTGTATACCGCATAGTATAATCAGAAGACATTGGCAAACCATTGACTTAATCCTATGAAAAGTCCTAGTTCTTGGGAATTAGCTGTGGGCTCCTCCACAGGAAGACTTTGCATCTATCCAGGTTGGTTCTTGCCCTGTCTAATCAAACGATGTCGGCTGTTTTAAGAACTAAGTTGGATTTTTTCTGTCTCTGAACTGATTGATTTCAAACTAGAGTGAAGCTAGTATTTTCTCTCGCAATGGGCGTATCTGCACTGCACCCTTAAGCTCCTGCTGCTGGTGGTGAAGTTGTAAGCCAGCTTAAGAAAAGATTGGGTTGCTTCAGTAGTGGCTTGCCAAGTATTAAGTCCAGGCTTCCTGCTGGACAATTGCCCTGCTGCTGTTCCCTACCAACCTTCTAGTCCAGGTAAACAATTGCCAAATGCTTTTCTTCCTGTTATATATGTATGTGTGTTTATATACAGTATGTTATATGTACGATATGATATAATATAATATATGTATGCATGTGTGTGCGTGTGTTATATGCACACACACACACACATCCACACATAAAAATGTATATACGCAAAGTGAAAGCAGCAACATAGACATACATGCAGCTACAGCTACTAGCTTCAAGCCTATTAGTCTCTAACATCCTCAGGAGCTGCCTTCAACACTAGCTCTGCAATAGGACAGTAGATATAATACTTCTCCATCATACACAAAATTGCTGATTTGAAACCCAGCAGAACCCTTTTTTAAATTACTCTTTTTCTTTCTCTGTGCTATTTTTTCACTTTAAAAAAATAACTACAGGGGTGCTTTTTATCATTTCCCCCACCATTTGATGTAAAAGGGGGTGAAACTCTTTTGCCTCAAGTGACTATGGATGAAGGGAAAGTATAAGGTGATGTCTTCTGTCTCTGCCTACCAAAACTGGTTGCTGGCCTATACTGTTGATGGTGTGGATGAGTCCCATGTCTGCATTTGCAGGTGATCTATCTTCCCATTCATGGGAACTCCTTTCTGGGCTGAAATGAGCAGTCCATTCATAGCAGTGGCTGAAAAATCAACCCAAACCAAAGCAAGCAACCAACCAAGCAACCAACCAACCAGATGTTTGGTACATCTGCTGGGTCCCCTGCTGGAGAGAAGAATGGGGAACAGACAAAAGTCTAGTCAATTATATCTCTGTTCACCATGTCTGGGCTGTTGTGCAGGTTGGAAGAATTGCTGGGATCTGCAGAAGGACAAAACAATCCAGTTGATGCTGGCTGCATTTTAAAGGGGATTTTTAGAGCTTGCCTGCATTGTTGAGGACTTATGTCCCCTACTCTAGACCCTCTAGCAGTGTGAACCAATATGGTCTCATATTGGGGGAAGCACCTAGTTGGAAAACTGCCCATATGGTACCCTTAACCTGCAGATGCTCTTACAGGTAGTTCTCACTTACTGAATGCCTTGTTTAGCAACCAGTTGAATTTCAACAGTGTAAAAAAACAGCTTTTTGACCAATCCTGGCATTTACAATCGTTGCAGCATCCTGAGGTCACATGATCCCCATTTGCATGCTTCCTAACTGGCTTGTGACAAGCAGAATTAATGGAGAATGTGGAAGTAAAATCGTAAGTCGTGGTCATGTGATGTTTTGCTTAACGACCGAATGGGAAGTGACATTTTAAGTCCATCATGGTCATGTGATTTTCCACTTAGTGACCGCGGTGCTTAGCAACAGAGTTGCTGGTTCCAATTGTGGTTGCTAAGCAAGGACTACCTGTATAAACGACAATGTAGTTATGGAACAAAGTGGCCCTGATCTTTTCTTTTTTTATAAACACCTGTTTTTGCATAACTCTTATTATAGCAACATGGGTGCATGATGGAGACACCAATTTCTTTCATGTCCTTTTTTGCACAAAGCAGGGAGAAATTATTTGTGTTTCTATGGGATCCATAATGGCTTAAAGGATAGAGTACACTGACTAAATGACTTTTTTGTGCTTTCCTGTTGTTCAAGTACAGGGAGTGCTAATTGGCTCACGATGATCTTAACCTGATTTAGAGTCTGGCCTCAGTGAAAACAGCTGCAGGCCAGTTTCAGACTATGTGGAGAGATGGGGGCGGGGGCAGGGGGAATAACAGTGGTGTGGAAATGGCCTGTATCGACAAAAAGACAATTTGGGGACACTTTCAAGACCAGCAATTTGCTTTAGACCATAATCTTTGGTGGTCCACAACATTATGTCATGGGATGTTATTCTAAGTGAGGAATACCCTTTATAGGTGAGACAGAGAGCCTGGTGTGCTGATTAACACATGTCTTGTGGAAACGCTGATCTCTGTTTAATGCATGAGAAGAAATAAAGCCTAAAGTTCTTCTGATTTTAAACCCAGGAGAAGGCGGCTACTGAGTGAGCAAGAATCAGAACTTCGCCTCTAATACCTTGCCTCTAATTCAGAACGTGCCTGGCCAGAGCAGGATAGGCAGAGGCAGGGGATCCAATGCTTGCACTGGCATCACCACAACTCATTACACAGCAGAAAAGCCCCCAGCACCCGCTCTATTGGGTGTGCCTTGTAAAACAACCCCTCCCATTTCCAAGGTTCTGCTGAGCATCTCCCTCTTCCCCTAGAAAGCCCATGGGGTGAGTGGTGATGCCATTGCTGATGACAGTGTTCAAGGAAGAAATGTATTTACTAAATTGAATTTTGAATGGGGTAGCAAAAAGATTGCCATAGGCAATAGGAAGGACTGAAATAATCCTCCCAGCTTAGTTCATGTTGCTGCATGCAGGCGAAACAACCGTGTCATTTACGACAGAAGAAAAGAGTAAAAGGAATCACAGGACACAAGATATATTAGTGCTTACATTTAATGTTATTGTAGCCTAGTGTAACTGTGTGTTAGAGCAGGTCCAATCACTTTCATTTATCATAAAACACAAATGGAAAAGAAAACAACTCTGGAAACTTGAGGTTTGTATGCTTTCTGCTTTTTGTTTTTTGTTTTGCTATTCTATAGGGGAATATATATAGTTGATACTTGACTTGGCTATTTTTCATTTAGTGGTTTATAATGCCAAGATTGTATGGGATACCATCTTTATTGCAACTATTTTCTGTGGCTAGCAGCAATCCCAGTATCAGCCAATATTACAGTATATAAATCCAGAGCTAAAATGCAGAGTCCAATTTTTTCCAACATGATTACACCATATTAAAGCTGTAGGAAATAACAAAGGACCTAAAATCTATTTTTATCTTCTCTTTTCTTATAACCATCTCATCAAACTATAGTAAGCATATTCCTTACTCTTACCCTTTTAAAGCCCAGTGTTGCTTCTTTATAATCTCTTCCTGATTATTTCAGATTTTAAAAGTTAATATTGAAAAGTCATAAGTTATTTCTGGGGGAGGAGAAATACATATTTAAGCCTGTAAGTACTTAGCAGCTGCCTGTCATAGCAAACAATTCTGAAGCTCTGATAAAACACTAATTAACTAACTTTTTGTGTCTGTGTGGTTCCTTCAAGTTAGCAAGATTTCAGAAAAGGTTTTCCCTTGCCTCCTTTCCAGGGCTGAGAGAGAGTGGCTGGCCAAAGTCACCCAGCTGGCTTCATGCCTAAGGTGGAACTAGAACTCACCAACTCCAGGTTTCTAGCTCAGTGCCTTAACTGCTACACCAAACTGCCTCTCCAACCAACTTATGCTAGGACTGAAATGTTTGCCAGGGAGAATCTTGGAGGAACCAATTATTTTAATCCTGAAACCACATTTTTTTAAATTTATGAAATAGTGCCCTGGTCCACACTTTTCTTATTAAGCCTCTTGTTCCCTTTCCCTTTTTGTTTTTCCTGTATATTCTAAATAAGAGTCCCTTGAAAGCTTGCTGAGTTGACATATAAGTTGACATAAGCCACACTTTGTATAAAGATAATTTGTTGAATAAGGTGTGATTCACTGGAGTCACACAACATGATAAACAATAAAACATGGTTTACAAACTACAGTGTCTAGGTTCATATAATAAGGAGAGTTTATTATGGCTCGGTGCTTGCACAGGGGACCTTTCACCTTTCACCAAGTGAGATGTCCGAATCCAGAGTATTTTGGAACTTGCTTTGGGACACATTTACTGTGGGATGTGTTGCTTGCATGAGAGATACTCCAAATTCAGCTCTGGAACTCTTCCCAGACCGCCAGGGCAGATTTTGAGAGGCCAGGGAAAAGAGGGAATTGATATCAATGGTAGCTACTACTGCATCAATTGTACACAACTGAATGTCATCATCCTTTCTGTATTTTAATTTTTGTTTTTAACAAAAGTCTAATCAGGCAAACATGACATTTTATAAATAGTCTCAGTCATTACAGTCTGGCCTCTATCTTTGCAAAAATCATGAATTGTCTCCCCAAAATCAATTTATAAGGAGACATAAGAGGCAAATAGGGAGATTGCTTAAGTGATCTTGTCCCATCATAAAACTGGAAGATTTAATGGTGTCCTTTAGCTTCTTCTAGTTACTGCTGGAACTACTGCCTGCTTTTAGCCAGACAGAACAGTAAATTTGTGTGTGTTTGTGTGTGTATATACATATATGTGTGTAAGTGTGTTGTGGGACTGCACCAGACTTCTACTCACATATACAGTATTTTAGAACTGTAGCTGCTGCCAGCAAGTTCCCACTATTCCTAATAATTATGGTGCTTTGTATCATAATTTGTCCCAGACCTTCTCCACCAAGGTAATGTTTGAGAACCAATAGTTCTCAGAGTTACACAGGGATGCCAACATTTCCGTCTCCCAAATTACAGATCCTTTGTGTTTCAGAATATTGCTCATTCTGCTTCTCCTAGGCTACTGAAAATCTCTCTAGTTCTGTCCATGAGCAAGGAATGAATTGTTTGCAGCAAGGGACTGGAGCTCCTGGAACCTCAGCCTTGGTAAAAAGCAGCACCTTGCCTTCTCATAAGTGGTAATGGACTCTGGGGTAGAGGGCCCAATGTTGGGAGAGATAAGGGTTATGGCAAAGCTGAGTTGTGGAGATTCAGTTATGGTAAACTATTTGGTAAATGGTTTGTGGGAAATGTGACAAAAGTTAGGAATCTTTCTGGGGACAATTGGTAGGTTTCAGATTTGCCAACATGACTGTCTGACTATCTATACGGAATATGCATTTTTAGCACAAACACATAAATAATGTTCAGAGCTGACTCTTAATGCAAGATAGGGCAGGGTGACTCACTGGGCACAAGGGTGCCCCAACTGGGCACAAGAGAGAACATGCCACTGGCATTATTGTAGGATAAAGCCAACAGTTCTTTGCACTGAAATCAGTTACACTCTAGATTCTCTGCACTGCATTTTCTACCCATTTTTGACAATTAAGAGTTTGCTAGGCTTCCACGATGGACCAAATGCTCACCAAAGGCTGGCCACCATAAACAATGAATTGTTTATGAACAATGAACACAAAATTGAACAAGCTGTACTACTGAAGGACAGATGCACATATTACGAAGTAGAAGTCCTGCTGATATTCAGCTGACAGTTGGCTGTGAACTGCCACACATCATACAAATTAAAGATAGATCACTCCCGGTGGCTTATAGACAAAATCAAGCAACATAACAGTTAAAGACACTGTGTTCCATATTCAGACAGCAGCATGGAAACATGTCCATTTAAAAGCCACAGAGGAATCCATAGTAATCCACCATTTAAATGCAAATGAAATATATAGAACGTCTTCTGTAGTGTCCCGGCTAGGAGCTTTATATAGCTTCATGTTCCTGCATGACGTCGTTTCTCCATTCATTTTGACGGAAGGAATATCTGGCCCATCCACTTCTGCTCACATTTATCCCTGCAGATAAAGTGAATTGAAATACACATTCAAATAAGATATGTAAATTAGACCATGGATTCCTCAAAAAATTACAGGTACAGAAACTGAGTTCTGAGTATGGGGGATATCATTCTTGCATTGAGTCTTCTATTAAAATATCTTAAAGAGACCAGTTCTTTGCTCACCAAATAAACCATAATGGTATTTTAAAGCATTGTCTTGTCCACTATTGTAGATAAAATTTGGGTGACCCAGTAATTCAATATAAATAAAATTTAAAAGTACTTTTTATCCAAGCCCTGGCCACCACCACCACCACCATTTTGGCATGTCTCCATATCATGCTGCACAAAGGATACCAATAGCCTGCAACCCCCCTCCTCTCAAAGTTGGAGAACACGGTAAATATGGGATGAGCCCATTATAACCACATGCCTATTCTTTTAACAGTCCTATCCTTCTAACCCACCAGTTTGGTTGTGTGGATTCTAATGGTGTCATACCCCCCACTTCACTTTGTGAAGTGTGCACATTCAGTCCTTGAGCTTGTCAACAAACTCACAAGTAATGAATGATGAAAATCTAGCAGGGGCTCCTGGACCAGCTGAGCTTTTATTTAATTGGCTTAGTTCCAATTCTCAATATGGAATTTTTCCTATAACTAACAGGCAGAAGGTCCAGAATTGGACTAGTGGCAAGGGTCACAGTCCCAATGAATTTTGTGAATAGATTTTTATCCCCTTGCTTTTCATACATATACAAGTGGAAGTTGACGATCTTATTTCTGTGACTACCAAATACACTGTTGTACCTTTGAGTTTTCAGGCATTCCTAAAATTCATCTGGGATTCTTAATATCCACCCATAAATGTTGGCAGTTGCCAAATTCCATCAAAGTTCACTGTAGCATATGCAGCCAAGGATTTAGAAGGAAGGCCCAGTAAATCAATGAAAGCCCGATAAAGACATGTAAGGGATTTGCAACACACTTGACAGCTTTCCCATTCATGAAGCATCCCGAAGCACAGTGATTGACACAGATGATGTCCAGCTATGTCAATTAGCAAAGGAACCATATTTTAGATTTAAATTAGTACCTCTGATTATTTAATATAACATCAGTACATGAATACCTATTTTACATAATTAGACTTTATTTAAAAAAAAAACAACCACCAGAAATGTATACCCAATTTTTTACGGATTGTGCATTATCTACAATTTCCCCTAAGGTCCTCAATTTTGTGTTGCTTTCACACTTTCTAGATCAGTATCTAATAGTTTCATTAATTTTACAGTTTATGATTTCTATTCAGCCTTTTAATGTGGATGCTCCTGAGAGCTTCAGAAATTCTAGTCAGACATACAGTGACATGGGGTTGTGAAATATGGATGAGGGTTTTTTTTTAATGTTACTATTAAATGCCCAATTATCTTGTAATAAATTTATTTATTAAAGTCTGTTGCAATGATGTCTGCATTTCTTCACCTCCACATAAAAATCCAAGGCTAATTGGACTGATTTCTAGCCATGATTTATGTAATCTCATACAGTTCCACAGAAAATGTAGAATACTTTTAGTCCTACAGTTATTTAAATCACACTAGAACTAGAAATTGCATAGATGAACGGGAAAATAAGCTGTCTAGCTAAAAAAACTGTTTTTCTTGTCACTAAGATTATAACTAATATCAGATGCTTACACATTTTTTCAGATAATTAACTTAAAATAATATGGAACATTTAACGCTTGTACATCTTTACTTGCAATTTTAAAAACACCTTACAGGTATTTAAAATATCCCAGATTTCAAAAAGCAAGATGGGAAAGAATGTGCAAAATAGATCCCTGTGCATCAGAGCTGATACAGATAACCTATAATCCATATAAGAGTTCATATCAACAGGTTTTTCAAGTGTCTACTGTGTGCAAATTTATTTATTTATTTATTTATTTATCATATTTTTATCACTGCCCATCTCCCCCACATGGGTCACCCTGGGCGGTTCGCAGAACAAACAATTTAAAATTCAATAAAATTATAAATAATACCAATATTTCAATAAATATAAAATACAATTGGCTGTTGGTTACTTGGACAGCGAAGAAGCGCTTCAGACTTCATATGAGCACAACACCTCCCTGCTGTTCATTAAAGCAGCCATGTCTTTGTTTTCCAAGGCTTGTGCAGTAGCCTGAAAAGAGAACGTAGCTCCTTAAATTAGCCGCAGAAAGGCGCTGTGCTGCTCACACTTGCACAAGACCGAAAGCAATTCTTCTCAATCATTTTTCAAGTGTGCACAGCCCTACTGGCCCTTCACCACAGTGTAACTGCAGCTTTTTTCCTGACCAGCTCCTCACTGGATCTATATGGTATCTGATTAATTAATTATATGATTCTATTCCACAAGAAATGTGGGAACTAAGAGCTCTGCTGGATCAGGCCCCTGTAACCCTGCTTCCAATAGTGATGTGCCAGATGCCTCCAGTAAATCCACAAGGAAGTTTGAACTGGAACTGGGTACAAATGGCCTTTCAAAAATGACCACCAAATCTGTGGGCAAAGAAATTAGGTACACAATTTCTGTGTGTTTCTCCATGGGAAGGAAAAATTCTCCAACCATTTCTCAAGGACAGGACTTCCCTTTAGCAATGACAAGTTCCTTGCTCCTGAAAATGCCCCCTGGGAAGTGTTGCCTCTTGAGGGCGTTCTCTGGAATTTAATTAAAATGTGGAAGCCAGGGAGGCCTCAAAAAAATGGAAAGATGAATGGATACTGTGAAAGACAGAGAATTCACACACCCATACAAACAAACCCCTTCTAAAAAAACAAGAACAACTATGAAAATTTCTCTTCTTTTTTTTAAAAAGAACTTTATTCGTTTTCAAAGAATAATTAAAATACAAAATATAGAATATAGGAAAGCTAGAGCATAGAACTAAAGAAAAAAGAAAAATTTTTTAAAAGTGCAAGCAGATAGAAAAAAGAAACAGAAGGTGACTTCCGACTTTCTCCATTACAGATATGAATAAATTTACAAATATAAATTACCATTTATATTTGTAAATTTATTCTCTTACCATTGATTAAACTTTAGTAACATTATTTCTATCAAAACAAGCCATTTAATCACTAAAACCCAGAATCAAAACTTCATCTTTTTCTAACACAAGCAAGTAAAAGTGGTTGCCAAGTAGAAATAAATCCAGAAATAGTGTTGTTCATTTAGCCATCTGAGCCAAGTCCATCAGTTTAATAATCCAGTCTTCCACTGTAGGTATTTGTGAATCTTTCCATTGTTGTGCATATAAAAGTCTCGCTGCTGTAATCATATATAAAAGCAAAATCCCATATTGTTCCTCAACCTCCTTCTCCATCAGACCCAAGAGGAACAGTCTGGGTTTTTTTTTTGTAGGTCCACTTTGAAGACCTTTTGAATAATATCACCTATTTGATCCCCAAAATGTTTGGCCTTCTCACAAATCCACCAAAGATGATAAAAAGTTCCTTCACCCTGTAAACATTTCCAACAAACATTTGTTACACCTTTATACATTTTTGACAACTTATCAGGAGTTAAATACCAGCAATACATCATTTTATAAAAATTCTCTTTCAAGTTGTAATTCAAAGTAAATTTTGTTTACTTTGTTCCACGTATTTTCCCATTGCTCCAACATAATATTATATCCCAAACTCTTAGCCCATTTAATCATACATTCTTTGACATGTTCATCTTCTAAGTTAATCTGTAACAACAGTTTATACATCTTTGTAATAACATGTACATCATTTGTACAGAGTTCTGTTTCAGATCGAATTGTTTCATTAGCAAGTTTGAAGTTCTTTTTATCCACTTTAAAACGTTCTAACAGTTGCATATACGTAACCAGTGACATGTAAAACCTTCTAATTCTAACATGTCCCTTGTTTTAAGTTTCGGTTCACCCTCTTCAAAATTTAACAAATCTTTATAATTTAACCAACTTGTTCCTCTCACATTTTCTCATCTAACAATTGCTTTTTGAGGTGACAGCCATAATGTTACATTGAGAGACAATCTTATATTTGTTCCAAACTTTCAGTATGGCACTCCTGACAAAGTGATTTTCAAAATCCTTATTAACTTTATCATACCACAAATAGGTGTGCCACCCAAATCTCACTTCATGTCCTTCGAGTTGTAATAATTTCCTGTTCTTCAAAGCTTTGCATTCCTTCATTCAAAACAAACAATGGGCATCAAAATACAATTTTAGATCAGGCGAACCCAAACCTCCTCGTTCTTTGGCATCTTGTAACAATTTATATTTAATTCTTGGTTTCTTGCCTTGCCAAATGAACTTAGAGATATCCTTCTGCCATTGCTTAAATGGTAAATCTGTCATCAAAATCAGTATTGTCTGAAAAAGAAACAGCATCCTAGGCATAACATTCATCTTAATAACAGATATTCTCCCCATAAGAGACAATTGTAATTTTTCCCATCTTAAGAAATCCTTTTTTACATCATTCCAAATTTTAACATAATTATTCTGTAACAACATACTATTCTTGGTTGATAAAATCACCCTCAAATATCTAACCTTTTTTTCAATCTTGAAACCAGTCTTACCCATCAATGATTCTTGATTGAATGAAGTCATATTTTTGGTTAACATTTTTTTTTCTTGTTTATTTACTTTAAGACCTGCCAATGAACCAAATTCTTTCAGTTTCTTCATCGGCTGTTCCACAGTATCCAAAGGATCCTGTAATATCAAAACTAAATCATCAGCAAAAGCCCTCCGTTTAAAAACTTCTTTTTTGATCTTTAAGCCCTTTATTTGTTTGTCTCTTCTAGTATCTCTATTAAAAACTTCCAGCACCAAAATAAAGAACAAAGGTGACAAAGGGCATCCTTGTCTTGTTCCCTTTTGTATATGACATGGTTCAGTCAACTCATCATTCACAATGATATTTGCCTTTTGAGGTGTATAAATTGACTTAATTCCCTGAATGAGATGTTCTCCGAAGTCCATAATTTCCAAGACTTTAAACATAAAACTCCAATTCAAATTATCAAAGGCTTTTTCTGCATCTAAGAAAATAAGTGCCACCTGGCGCTCATTATGACATCGTAGATATTCTGTAAAGTCCGAAACAACTCTTACATTATCTTTTAACTGTCTTTTGGATAGGAACCCACACTGATCACGGTGAATGAATTCCTGTAAAATTTTCTTCATTTTTTCAGCCAATACTGAAGCAAATATTTTATAGTTGTTGTTCAGCAATGAAATTAGTCTATAGTTCTTAATTAAAGAAGGGTCTTGTCCTTCTTTTGGTAGAAGTGCAGTGTTAGCTTCTTTCCATGAGTCTGGCATTGCAGAACCTAACAAAATAAAATCCATCAGTCTTTTAAAAGGTTGAAGAATCTGGTCCTCAAAACATTTATAGTATGATTCCAATAGACCATCAGGTCCTGGTGCTTTTCCCAATTTAGTTCTTTTTATGGCTTGAGCAATTTCAAAAGTAGTTATAGGTTATTCAATATTAGTTTCTGTGACTTTGATAATTTTGGTAAATGTTGTTTATTCAAATATTCATCTATCTTCTCCAAGGAGACTCCTTGTTTTTTTATATAAATTAGAGAAAAAAACTGTGAAATACTTTCTTAATCTTCTCATTATCTGTTAATTCCACATTTCCTTCTTGAATCATTAATATCATTTTCTTCTCTCTTTCTTTCCTTAATTTATATGCTAACTATCTTCCTGGTTTATTGGCAAATTCAAAATGTCTCTGTTTAGCATATTTTAGCTTTATTTCTATTTCTTTCACAGTCAACATTGACACTTGCTGATGTGATAACTTAAGTTGATTCACAATATTGTTATCTGATGGTTTTTTCTGTAACTCAATTTCTTTCAACCTAATCTGGTCCAAAATCATTTGTAGCTTTTATTGAGATTTTTCTTAAGACTACGGTTATAATAAAGAAAATGTCCCCTCATAACCACTTTACTAGTATCTCACACAGTTTTTAAGTCTATTTCATTATCCAAGTTAATACCAAAAAAATGGAACAACTATGAAAATTTCTCAAGGATGTTTCTGAAATTATTTCTAACATAAATACTCCTTCATGACATTGATGGAAAATTCTTACAAAAAAAACCACAGAAAAATCTGTGCCTGGCACTAACTTGCTGGTAGTAGCCCTCTGAGTATTATACCCCCAATAACCAACATTTAGTGGCAGTTATTTAGTGGCAATCAGGTTGTCCCTGAATACAGAAGCTTCACATTGCCCATCATAGCTAATACTCATTCAACAATTTTTTAACCTTCCCTTCTAAGCCATTGGCCACCATCATTAGGGCCAGGAGATCTGGGCTGGAAATTCCAGTTGGCCACCATCTTGCAGCAGAGTTGGTGTTTCCTGTATTTCTCTGCTGCCGTGTAGTGGTCACCTAGATTTTTGCAGCCCCAAACTTCTAGTTCTAAACAACCCATTTTATGGCAGCAAGTCTCATGTATTTATGTTGCATCAAGCTGAAGAAATATTTTTGTCTGTTCTGAATATCATGCAAATTAACCAGATCAGATGATAAATAAAGATCAAACTGATTGTATTGGTCTAGTTTTCTCCACCCTGGAATCCCTCTAGCCCTTTTGGACTACAGTACCCATCAATCCAAGCTCCCACAGTTAATGGTCTGAAGGCATGGGAACTGCATTTCAAGGGAACCAGGTTTCACAAAGGCCAAGACTGGACAAAATAGATCAGATTTTGCATTCAGACATCATTCAACATCATAGTGTAGTTTGTTTGGGTTTGCCTAAACATGTCTGAACTCAGCTATGGCAATCTGCAAATCATGATTTATAGCTTACTATTTTGTAGTTGTGTTGTATTGTGTTGTTTTGTTGTTGTTTATTCGTTTAGTCGCTTCCAACTCTTCGTGACTTCATGGACCAGCCCACGCCAGAGCTTCCTGTCGGTCGTCAACACCCCCAGCTCCCTCAGGGACGAGTCCGTCACCTCTAGAATATCATCCATCCACCTTGCCCTTGGTCGGCCCCTCTTCCTTTTGCCTTCCACTCTCCCTAGCATCAGCATCTTCTCCAGGCTGTCCTGTCTTCTCATTATGTGGCCAAAGTATTTCAGTTTTGCCTTTAATATCATTCCCTCAAGTGAGCAGTCTGGCTTTATTTCCTGGAGGATGGACTGGTTTGATCTTCTTGCAGTCCAAGGCACTCTCAGAATTTTCCTCCAACACCACAGTTCAAAAGCATCGATCTTCCTTCGCTCAGCCTTCCTTATGGTCCAGCTCTCGCAGCCATATGTTACTACGGGGAACACCATTGCTTTAACTATGCGGACCTTTGTTGTCAGTGTGATGTCTCTGCTCTTAACTATTTTATCGAGATTTGTCATTGCTCTTCTTCCAAGGATTAAGCGTCTTCTGATTTCCTGACTGCAGTCAGCATCTGCAGTAATCTTCGCACCTAGAAATACAAAGTCTTTCACTGCTTCTACATTTTCTCCCTCTATTTGCCAGTTATCAATCAAGCTGGTTGCCATAATCTTGGTTTTTTTGAGGTTTAGCTGCAAACCAGCTTTTGCACTTTCTTCTTTCACCTTCATCATAAGGCTCCTCAGTTCCTCTTTGCTTTCAGCCATCAAAGTGGTATCATCTGCATATCTGAGATTGTTAATGTTTCCTCCAGAGATTTTAACTCCAGCCTTGGATTCCTCAAGGCCAGCTTGTCGCATGATGTGTTCTGCATACAAGTTGAATAGGTAGGGTGAGAGGATACAGCCCTGCCGTACTCCTTTCCCAATCTTAAACCAGTCTGTTGTTCCGTGGTCTGTTCTTACTGTTGCTACTTGGTCGTTATACAGATTCTTCAGGAGGCATACAAGATGACTTGGTATCCCCATACCACTAAGAACTTGCCACAATTTGTTATGGTCCACACAGTCAAAGGCTTTAGAATAGTCAATAAAACAGAAATAGATGTTTTTCTGAAACTCCCTGGCTTTTTCCATTATCCAGCGGATATTGGCAATTTGGTCTCTAGTTCCTCTGCCTTTTCTAAACCCAGCTTGTACATCTGGCAATTCTCGCTCCATGAACTGCTGAAGTCTACCTTGCAGGATCTTGAGCATTACCTTACTGGCATGTGAAATGAGTGCCACTGTTCGATAGTTTGAACATTCTTTAGTGTTTCCCTTTTTTGGTATGGGGATATAAGTTGATTTTTTCCAGTCTGATGGCCATTCTTGTGTTTTCCAAATTTGCTGGCATATAGCATGCATTACCTTGACAGCATCATCTTGCAAGATTTTGAACAGTTCAGCTGGAATGCCGTCGTCTCCTGTTGCCTTGTTATTAGCCATGCTTCTTAAGGCCCACTCAACCTCACTCTTCAGGATGTCTGGCTCTAGCTCACTGACCACATCGTCAAAGCTATCCCCGATATTGTTATCCTTCCTATACAGGTCTTCTGTATATTCTTGCCACCTTTTCTTGATCTCTTCTTCTTCTGTTAGGTCCTTGCCATCTTTGTTTTTGATCATACCCATTTTGGCCTGGAATTTACCTCCAATGTTTCTAATTTTCTGGAAGAGGTCTCTTGTCCTTCCTATTCTATTGTCTTCTTCCACTTCCGCGCATTGCTTGTTTAAAAATAATTCCTTATCTCTTCTGGCTAACCTCTGGAATTTTGCATTTAATTGGGTATATCTCCCCCTATCACTGTTGCCTTTTGCTTTCCTTCTTTCTTGGGCTACTTCTAGTGTCTCAGCAGACAGCCATTTTGCCTTCTTGGTTTTCTCTTTCTTTGGGATGTATTTTGTTGCCGCCTCCTGAACAATGCTGCCAACTTCTGTCCAGAGTTCTTCCGGGACCCTATCTACTAAGTCCAGTCCCTTAAATCTATTCTTCACCTCCACTGCATATTCCTTAGGAATATTAGTGAGCTCATATCTAGCTGATCTGTGGGTCTTCCCTAATCTCTTTAGTCTGATCCTAAATTGTGCAAGAAGAACTTCGTGATCTGAACTACAGTCAGCTCCAGGCCTTGTTTTTACCGACTGTACAGATGTCCACCACCTTTGGCTGCAAAGGATGTAATCAATCTGATTTCGGTGTTGTCCATCTGGTGAAGTCCATGTATAAAGCCGTCTCTTAGGTTGTTGGAAGAGAGTGTTTGTTATGCAGAGTGAATTGTCTTGGCAAAATTCTATCAGCCTATGTCCTGCTTCATTTTGTTCTCCCAGGCCATACTTACCTGTAATTCGAGGTGTCATTTGACTGCCCACCTTAGCATTCCAGTCTCCTGTGATGAAAATAACATCTCTTTTAGGCGTGTTGTCCAGTAGGTGCTGCAGATCCTCATAGAACTGCTCTACTTCAGCTTCTTCAGCATTTGTGGTTGGGGCGTATATTTGGATCACTGTGATGTTAGATGGCTTGCCCTGAATTCGAATTGAGATCATTCTGTCGTTTTTTGGATTGTATCCAAGCACTGCTTTAGCCACTTTACTATTAATTATGAAGGCTACTCCATTTCTTCTGTGGTCCTCTTGTCCACAGTAGTAGATCTGGTGGTCATCTGATGTGAAGTGGCCCATTCCAGTCCATTTCAGTTCACTGACGCCCAGAATGTCTATCTTTAATCTTGACATCTCACCAATAACCACATCCAATTTGCCCTGGCTCATAGATCTTACATTCCAGGTTCCAATGGTGTGTTGATCCTTAGAACATCGGATTCGCCGTTCACCACCAGCACCATCGGCCGCTAGCCGTCCTTTCGGCTTTGAGCTAGCTGCGTCATCACGTCTGGGGCTAGTTGAGCTCATCCTCTGTTCCTCCCCAGTAGCATTTTGACCATCTTCCGACCTGGGGGTCTCACCTTCCGATGGTATACCGACATATCTCTGGTTGTACTGATCCATTTAGTTTTCATGGCAAGAATACTGGGGTGGGTTGCCATTACCTTCCCCAGGGATCGCATTTAGTCTGACCTCTCTGTCATGACCTTCCCGTCTTGGGTGGCCCTTCACGGTTTAGCTCATGGCATCATTGAGGTGCTCAAGCTCCAGCACCACGACAAGGTAACGATCCTTTGCTGAAGTGTTGTATTGTAGTTTTTAAAAAATGGTTAAATGAACCATGGCCTATTGTAATGCATGAATCAAGTCAGCATTAGCTTTATATGTAGAATGCAATCTGGGCATATAATATAGATTGGTTTGAGGAAGAGGTGCCTCTGTTGTAGCAAAAAGTTAACCTAAATTAGTTTTCCCTAACCTGCCTTAATTCTCAGCCAGCCATGCTGGTTAGGAGTTATGGGAGGTGAATCCAACACATCTGGAAGGCCCCAGATGATGGAATGACTTTGCCAGATGACATTTGGGTCCTTTTAGCTGTATGAGGCTGAATTGTATGAATATTATTGTTATGAGATTATCACCCAGATTTTACACACATCTTTTGTCAAGCCAGTGTATATTCATGTATATCTGACACTCCTACTGGTAGAAATAAATCAACTGGGTGTGTAAATTCATTAATTAATAGCAAAATGTGGAAATTGAATTTCAAACAGGAAAAAGATGCTGAACTTGAAAAACAGTGGTAAAAAGGTCATCAGCAGAACTAGCCAAAAAGGCTGGGGGGGGGGGGAAGTCTGGCAAAGTTACAGTTAAGCAGTCAGTAATACTCTATTGATCAGACATTTTCAATCAATGGCACTGTGCCTAGATTATTGATGCAAAGGTATTAAGCAAAATTTTATTTCAGCTAACTTGTTGGCTTAGATGTCAACTGAAAGTCATTTCCCCAGTCAATCAGACATAAAATAAATCAGAGCGGAGTTAGCTCTTTTTTGAAGCTTTGCCTGCCTTACTTTCTAATTACATAATGAACTTTGGGACTTCTACATTTACGCTGCAATCCTATACATCAAGGGAGCACAACCTTAGCTTCAGGGCTGCATATGTCCCCTCCCCAACAAAACTTGTTGCTGAATTTTAATCTATAATGTGACAGAAAACAAAAATTACAGCATATGTAAGGAGTGATTGCATCTAGTTAATTTGCCTTTAAAACATGAGTCTCCTTCAAGTCAAGCTCATGTCTGGATAGATTTATTGGCAATAATAGTGACTGAGATTGTCTTAGAATTGTCTTGTTCCAGAACGTTTTTCCAAGTAGTCCACAACTCTGGGATTTTCTGATTGTAATCTTCCATTCAAGTGGGGCTCTGTAATGCTACAGAGTCAATTTGGAAAAGATTCTTTGGAGTGTGGATGTGGCATCTTTCTGTGACTCATTAAAGCAGCCTTTATTGGTTTCTAGGATATGTGGCTACTGTAGCTGCTTTAATGAGTTGCAGACAAGTGCTGCATTTGGGTTCCCATTCATTTCATCATCCTCTCTGAAATCAATCTGAAACTTTGCACTGCTCTACTTCTACTTAGATGGTCAAGGTTAGCCAATGTTGGTTAGGTGCTTCATTTAAATTGTATTAAATCATATTTGTTTTTTGTCATGGCACATATGCTTGGAATATGGCCCCAGCACAAGACTCAAAGTCTTGATTATGGCCATTGGTTTGAAAATGATTGCTTGCATCATCTAAGCTGGGAGGAAATCCCATTGTTATTTACAGACTTCTGAGAAGATATGCATTGAGGTGCACTCTTATTTTTATTTGTTTATTTATTTATTTGATTTCTATAGCCACCCATCTCAGCAAGTGACTCTTAAAGTGATATTCCTAGAAGGTCAAGAACTGACAAAGTACAATTATGGGATGCAAGTACAATAGCCATATAGATGAGGGCTGATATTTCCTAGCTTTTAATGAAGGTATCTACAACTCTTAGATAACAAACATCCTGTTATGCATTGCACTACCAGATCTGGGATGCAAAAATCTGGATGACCACTAGATGGCAGTAAAGAGAGACAACCCAGAGTCCCCCTTTTTGCAGGGAGATGGGCGGTAATAAAAATTTGAATAATAAATAAACCCTAACTCTTAACTCTTTACTAGTGGTTGTGTGGTATTTTGTAAGCCAGATCTGGTGGCCATAATCTCAACTAGCAATTTTTGAAGGGGAAGGGGATCTGCTGTTTCTTTACATACTTACTGTGCTTTCATACTAGCATACTCTTCAAAGATACCCACATACGCTTGAAGGAGGCTACGTTGACAACCATCTCCTGAGTGTGAGTGGAGCTTCCTGTACAATCAAGGAGTCTGTTTTATTAGATCTATGATTATATGTGCAGTCAAACTCATGTTTCATGTTTCAGATGAGTAGAGCTTCCCCAGCATTGCCTCCCCCCTCCCCACCACCAGGCTGATGAAGCAGAACTGCACGTGAGAGCCTAATGCACCTGCATTGGATCTAAAGAAGCATTTTGAACTAACAGCCAGAAGAGGGTGGGTTTGGGTGTGTTTTTTTGTAAGATGTAAATATTTAAAAATAAACTTATATTGGCATTTAATGAAAAGTGTCTAAAGGTTTATTAGGTTTTTTCCTTAACCGACTACCATTTCCTGCTCCAAAAATTAGTCACATGTTCATTTTGAGACTCCTAAATGGGGTTTGGTAGGACTTTGTAGCCGAAGTAGGAAATGTGTAACTTCATCTATATAATTCATGCTACTACTTAGCTTTCTTTCTTTACTCTGAAGTAAAGGTCCTTAAATTCAGTTATTTGTAAGTACAGATGCATATCCATTATACATAGATCAGAATGGAAAAAAATTATACCAACTTTTGTGATTAGTATTCCAAGCTAGCTGTAGAAATAAACATACAGCTATTCCTGATCGTGGCATAATGAATACTTATACTCTGTATGAATAAGTAAATAATTTGGGAGAAAATGTATATACTACCATAAACTCATAAAATCAAAAAGAAAAGAAAAGAAAAGACCAGTTCTTCTGTACCAGCGGAATTTATTTCTCTTTTAGTCACCAAGTATATTATCTAATGATTTTGGAGATTTGTTAAACATTCTCTCTTTTCTCTACAAGCCTGAAAACTTTCCACTTGGTCTCTCACACACATCACAGAATTCAACCACAGCTTTAGGTTTCTTATGCTAACTTTCCCAATTAAATAAAGAATTCAAAAAGCTATTTAAAACTTTTTTTTTAAAGCCTGGGATATTGCTGGTGTGGGATATTGGTTGAAATCAATAGCAAATCCTGCTGCTGGCTCTCAGTTGCCCTACAGAAGGGTTAACGCACCATTTTTTCTTGCAGCATGTGATCTTAATGCATAGTCTTAAGTCTGAAAGAATTTTACTAATGCCTGGAATAAGAATTTGAACAAATCTGGTTTCTATCAGTTTGTGATTAGTCGTCATGTTTGTGCTGCTCATTCCTGAATTTAGAAATCCCTCCGGAAATCTGATCAGCACTGTGTAATTACAGCCTGTTCAAATCAAACCAGTCAAATAATGTCAAAAGCAATTATTTTCTTTCTTTCTTTCTTTTTTAGCAGAGACTGCATTTTAAAGTACACAGCAGAAAATGCACATTTCCAGAGGCAAATGGCCTGATGGCATCCTTTAGTTATTCTTGAACTGGGAATTCACTGTGAACCTACTGGTGCCTCTTTATTAAAAAGCCCTCTACCTCATGGCACATGGAAAAAGATTTTGCATTGAATAAACAATTATTAATATTAATATTCAAATTATAGCTACTATTGCAGCTGCTGTGATTCTTACTACCACTATAAATATCAACATCAGCAATAGCTGATAATTATGAAGGCAGCTGACCAAACAATTAAAAAAAAGGATATATGTCACATCAAATCAGATAAAATGATAGCAGTTTGGTCTAATGGTTAAGGCACCAGTCTAGAAACCGGGAGACTGTGAGTTCTAGTCCCACCTGAGGCCTGAAAGCCAGCTGGGTGACCTTGGGCCAGTCACTCTCTCTAAGCCCAACTCACCTCACAGGGTTGTTGTTGTGGCGGGATAGAAAATAAAACAAAACAAAACATAGCCCACAATATTATGTAACCAACATCTGCTACATGGTGATTGATATACTTAGGCTGAAAAGGACAGAATAAGGAGATGTACTTTTATCTGAAGTCAAAACACATGAAACACATGTCATCTATACCTGCCTGGCTGCTAAGATCTCTAGAAGAGCCTCTGCTGTTAGAAGTCCATCTTTCTGGCACATGGGAGAAGACTCTTTCCTGCATTGCTCTAGGTCTATAGAGCATACTGCCCCAGGAATTGTACTAACCCCCCTCCCCACATCTCAGTCTTGAACAAATCTATCAAGACATTCTCTTCTGCCAGGTGTTTATGGTTCCAATTTTTACTGCCTATTTTACCAATGATTTTAATCTGTGTTTTGAACTATTCCCATTCCCATTCCTCTTTCACTTTTTACATTTTGTCAGTCACTCAACAAATCAAACAAACAAAAATAATGTTTATCTCATTTATTTCTTATGTAATTTAGCAGGCTTCTAAGAAGTGTGTCCAGCTGCACCCCAAGAAGTGGGTGGGGCCAGGGACAAAATGTGAGTGAGGTCTCAGGTAAAATTAAATAAAACAAAATTTGAACCCAAGTTAAATTAAACTATTTCATATAGTTCACATGATTACTCCCCATATAGTTTTAAAATGTTCCCCTACACAGCTACAATAAGGGAGTAAATTTTGGAGGAGGTCTGAAGGCTGCCTCAGGGTCCCATGGAATTGCATGTTTTCTTGGATCCTCCGGTTTGCCTACCTACCCTTCCATAAAAGTGGAAGATCCCTGCCACAAAACACTGCTGGCTTCATTGAGGTGAGGAACAGGGAGAGCTGAGTTGAAAATACCCTCCCTGGTTTCCTCTTCCCCTTGGACAAGCCTCCCTTCTCTTAACATGAGAACATAAGCAGTGCCCCGCTGGATTGGATCCCTGACCCATCTAGTCCAGCAGTCTGTTCTCACAGTGGCCAACCAGCTGCACAAGGAAGCCCACTAGTCTTCCAGCAGAAGGCCTTCAGAGCTAGTGACACGGCCATCAAGGCTAAGAGCCATTGATTCCCCATGGGTGGTTGGAGAATTCTGGGAGCTGAAGTCCACACATCTTAAAGTTGCTGAGGTTGAGAAACACTGCTGTAAGGGAAGCTTTTTCTCAGGAGAGGTGGGTTATCTTCAGCAGGGCATTTCCAGAGCATTTAGGATCTGCAGCTTGCTCTTCCAGCAAACGGGAGGTTGACACTGACATTGATACAAATGCAACCAGATTTGGTCTCAAAGCCAGATAAAACACTAAAGGAATGGATATACTTCTTAAAATGTGCTGTTTTACTGCAGTGAATTTCATGATCCTTTATACACAGTTTGCCATCTGAAGTTGTTGCAGGCTTTTCACTGCAGCATGTTTTCCCATAATACTGTAATCAGACAGTATAAATTCTGATTTAATGATATATTCAACTAATTATCAAGTATTAATTAAGGCATTTATCCATATGAGTTATCAATTGCCCTGGTTGAAAAAAAATTGTCTTGATTAGGAAATGGAACCTATCAGAAAAGAGCTGTTCTATTATAGCTTTCTTGTCTGCTTCCCAAAGGCTTCCATCCAATGGCTTTGGGAAACCTAGTGCCCTCCAGACCTCAACTCCCATAATCCTGAATCAGCATGGCTTCTGATCATATTGGGTTTGGGCCATTCGCCTCAGGATTATGAGAACTAAAGTCCAGCAGAACTGGAGTCATGGTTGGGGAAGACTGAGATGGGTTATTATTTTAATCCCTATGGGTTCTTGCATTTTAAAATATTGGTTTAATCAGTGAGAACATGAGATGCAGGTCCTTTAACATCTTTCTCTGCCTGTGCCCTATGACATGCATAAACAAAGGTCTGTGATCCCTTCGTGCTTGGTTTATTTGGAGAATACCATCTTTAGAGTGACAGAGGTCAATTTCTCCTTCCCCTCTAACAGTCATTTAGCAGGGGGAGAGTTACTCTGCAAAAAAATGTTCACAATTGATGGAATTGGAGTAGGGAAAGCAGCAACATCATATGGGGACCATATGGTCCTTGTTAAAATTATTGAGTGAGAAGCCACAGCAATCATGGTCGGCCCATTTACATTGTATTCCAGAGGACTCAACAGAAATCATTTTATTTATTGAGCAAAATGGGGGTTACAAAAAGTTTAGCAGTGATGTTAAATGAACAGACAAAAAACAGAATGCCGAAGTTTTTATATCCTATGGAAGAACATAGTGTTGTTTAGTTACATGAAACTTTTTTTGTGGGCCAACCTAAACATTACTACTTACTTGTCACATCAGAAAATGTTCTCCCATGTACATTGTAGCAAGATGAAAGGTTTGAGAGCAGATGTGTTTGTCCTTGTACCAGAAAAAAAAAATTGATAGAAAGTACTGTGGCTCTTGTGAACAACAAGGAGAATGATTCAGCAAATATAAATACTTTAAACCCCCATTATTTTAAGCAGGAAATTGTTTTAAGTAAGCATTCTCTCATTAAAATCAATGGAACTAATTCTCCATTTTGGCACGAGTCCCATTTTGGCATTTTCTAGCTGATGGCATAAGCTTTTGTATGAAATCAGTTATGGCCTAGAAGATGTATATGAAGAATTAGATCATAACCCATTATTGTTTGCAGCCCGATCCTAAACATGCTTGCCCAGAAATAAATCTCACTAAATATGCATGCAGATTAATTTTATCCACGTATATTGAGAATTCAACTGCAGTTTCTCCTAAATAAATTGACATAGGGTTGCTACTATAGAAATGTAACGCTTACCGTAATAGAAAACCAGCACAGAAGGCAGACAGTATATACAAACCTAAACTGTCCATCAGGATCGGCCAAATGCTGTGATCTACAAAAAGTAACAAGTCAAAAGGTTGCTTTTATGTTCTTCAGCTATTCTGTATTTTGATTATTTCTACCCGTGATGAAGAAAGGAGACTGTTCTCTGCCAAAGTTTGTTGCTTTTGTTATGATTCAAGCACAGTGAATCATAAGTTACCAGTGCAGAATGGGTTTTGTTTAGATTTGTGTTCCATCAGTCCTGCTACAAAAATCTGGCCACCTCTCGTCTGTTAATGTTTATATTTGACTTTTATATTGACTCAGCTCACGAATCCATGCAGTTCTCAAATGATAAGAAAGATCAGAGATGCATCTATCAACAGACCCTTCAGTAGAATATACTCTCTCTTTCTTTCTGTACATATATGCCTACATGTGCACATATATTCAAAATACGTATACACCAGTTCTTTGCATTATTGCTACTTCCATTAAGCTTCCTTTAGATAAGTCTCCAGATCTAGCTTTATTAAAAATGCAGAAAAATAATAAGCATAATCCCATTTCCTTACTGCCAATGTATATGCAAAGTAGTTTTAAATAAGTTACAGTATGAATGTCTTTTTCCATCTAGCCATTAATACTGTGCAGCTGATGTCAATTGTGTGTTGTATCTTATACTGGTGCAGAACACAGTCTACATTTTGCTGACCTATTATATTTAATTACACAACAAAGGTTTCAATTTCCCTCAAGCCACCACAAAGTAGAAGAACTAGTTCTTATGTTGGGTCTTTTTTTTTTCAGAGAAGATACAGAAACATAATGCAAGGTTGTATAACATGGCTGTAGAATGTTGAAATACTTATAATGTATTTTTAAGAACACAAATGGTTCCTTCTCAGTTGCAGTGAACAAGAACATACAAATGAATATGAAAATGTGTGATCTCAGTGAATTTCTAAATGTGCTATTAAATAAAATATGCATCACACTCCTAAACACATTTAAACTTCTTTAACACGCACAGCCACACAGTGACACACACGCACATTACCAGCACCAAGCAGCATGGGGAAAAGATGGGGAAATTTCTATCATTCGCATTTCAATCAGAACTTACACATTCATGTATCTCAACTTGGTTCACAAGCCAAGATGAAATTGGCTTTTGATATTCAGCACTTCTTCAAATTTTGCAAATTGCTTGCAAATTATGTATATATTAAGAAAAGCAGATTCAAAAAAGTATGTGAAAATGTGAAAGAACTTGTGCATGTATTTTTTTTCTTTGAAAAAATTAATAAATGCAAACAAATGGGCAGAAGTTTCAAAAAATGAGGTGCTGAGCATAACTTAAACTTGCATGATTTCTCTGCATTACAAGTAATTGTTTCAATCACATGGTTAGATCAACTGTGTGAGCCTCTCCAATCAATGTGCAGCTTCACAGGGAATAAAAATATCGATTAGCTGAGTAATACCAAAGATCAGCTGTACCACTTGGTTGCAATATATACTGTAGACACAATCCATGCAGTAACATGAGCTGAATATGAAGTACAGAAGAGACAATAAAGGAAATGTATTATCTGAGATGATTACTGTAATGCCCACCATTTGTTTTAGACTTCAACTTTCTGTCAGTTTCAGCCAACATGGTCAAAGTCAAAGGACTGTAGGAACTGTAGTAGTAAGGATGTTTACCTATGGCCTATATTATAGCCAGTTTTGCATACTATAATAAGCCATAAAGTGTTTTGTTGGTTTTTAGCTTAGCACTTCATGTGAACTGTAATTTGGGCGACAAGTCAGTTGGTCAATTCCTGTTGCAACCAACAGATCAACATTGGATTGATCTGAAAAAAGTGGACCCTGCACATGTGGGAAAAACACTAGGAAGTTAAAAAAAAAAAAAAACCTCATGTGAACTGTAATGTTCTGGTTTATGGTTTACAATCTATGGTTAAAACAATCCATGGCTTAATATGATATATGATGTGACCAGTGACAAACAATGAATATCTCCAGGTCTTTCCAAGCCTACGTGGAGATGGACTGAGAATTTATTTCTTTTGAAAATGTATGTGCTATCAAATTCTAAATGGCTCTGGGCAGTTTCAGATATAAATATATCAACATTAAAAACCATATATGTGAACATTTAAAAACCAGAAGCATAAAACCTCTATATAATGTAAAAGGCCTGGGTCAAAAGATAGATATAAGCCCCCTTCTAAACTAAAAAGAAGAGGCTTCACTCAACTTCAGTGGCAATTTGCATACAATGAAGGCTGCACCGTGGAAAAAACAGAATTTGCTGTCTGTATGAGATGTACCCAAGATGGAAATTGCAAGGTGGAAGACTTAAGAGCACAGGGTAGACCTTATGAGAAGAGGTGGTCCAACAGGCAATTTGGGCTAAAACCGTTTCAGAATCAAAATGATCCTGAACTGGTTTCAGAAAACAACCAGGATAGCTATTTGAACTGAGAATTGCTATTCAACATCTGTGCTGCTGCATTCTAGATCAGCTGCAATTTTGGACCATCTTCTGGACCATCTTCAAGGGCTTCAAGATTGCATTGAAATAATCTAACCTTGAGGTAACCAATGTCAATTGGCTACTTTTCACGAAGGGACATAAAGCCTTCCCTCACCACAGATATATGGGGTTCAGCATCAGTGATGGGTCCAAGACTGCAAACCTATTGATACTAGGGAATGCACCCAAGCCAGAATAGGTGTATCAGCCAGTTCTTGAAGCCCAGCCCCAGGATCAACAACAACTTTGCATTCTCTAAACTCAGCTATTTTTTTTTTTCAATTTCTAATTCCTTACAACCTGGAGACCTATGAAGGCAGTCAAAATATCCAGTTCTGAATTTGTGGGCAAGTTGGCATATAGCTGAGTGTTGTTGGTGTACTAGCCACAACTAGCTCCAAAGCCAAGAATAATGTTTTCCAGTGTTTTCATATAGATACTAAACAGCATGGGAGAGAAAATAGGACTGGTATGGAGGAGATGGGAACAGGACAATTCCCACGGGACTGAAGAGATGTCTTCCATTATTATCATCTGATAGTGCCCAGAGATGTAAAAACAGAACCTCTGCAAAATGGTGCTTCCAGTGCCCAAGGATTTCAATAGGGTACCATACTCCTTGGCATTAAAAACTACTAAGAGATGCTAGAGCATCAGCACTATTGCATTCTCCCTGTCTCCTCTAATCTGAACCCAGACTAGGAAAGATCGAAATAACTGTTTCATCTAAGTGTTCATGGAGCTGCAGTGCTACTGCCTGCTCTACCAGCCTGGCTAAATGTGGCAAGTGATTAAAAGCAGATGGGTCTAAAGATGGCTTTAAGCAAGAACTTCAAGAACCATTCCTTTAAAACATTCTGCATCAGCCCAGATATTCCATCAGTTAGCAGAGTGGCTGTTAGATCAACAGAATCACTATTTTCATTCAGCTGTTTCAAAATGCAGTCCACACCCTGAAAGCTGTAAAATCCCAGATGTGAGAAGAAAGATGGAATATTAATGCTTACTTCTTCTCCCACCATTTGATCTGCATTAATCCTGCCTGGAATATCTGCATCCTATCCCATCCTGCCAGCTTTCCATGTAAACATTAGATCAGGTCTTTGATATGTAATAAAATCATAGAATCATAAAATGTACAGTATGTTATTTGCTTTATCAGAGACTATCTTGTCATTTGCCAAGTGTAGCATCAGAACCTTGGTTGCTCAGACTAACTCCCCAAATTATCTCAGTAAATTGAAGGGCAGATACAGGAGCAACTGTGACCAAACGCCTGCACAAGTGCTCCTCTTTTCCTGGCACTACGTCTCATTTTGCACCACATTACCAATGCTGCTGGAGGAAGGTGAAAAACAGAACAGGATCACAATAATCCCCAGTGGATGGACAGACAGACAGACAGACTATACAAAACACAGAAGGGTAGAAGAACTCAATAGGGAAAGAAAACTAACAATACCAGAAACTAGATGGGGGAAACTCTTGCCTTGCTTTGCTAGCAGTTTAAAACAATTAAGAGCAATGATCCTCAAACATTTTCCCCAGTAGCCCAATTCCTTTTCTCTTTGGTCCTCTGTTGCTGCTGCTAGTGCAACAAGGAGGCCTGCAATGAGGCTTTCTTCTGTTTATCAGTGCCCTCTGCTTGTTTTTATAGGTCAGACCAGGGCCTCTCAGTATTTGGCTAGCTAAGATGTCATTGCCTGCTGTCACTTGGCTAGGTCTACAAGAACTGGGCTGTAAAACTCTGGATGACCACTAGATGACAGCAAAGAATATAGGCCGCTTGTGATAATCTTGGAAAGGAAGAGAAGAAGAAGACAAGCAGCAGCAAGGTGGGTGGATTCAGTTACAGTAGCAATGCATGCACCATTGGGAGACCTGAAAGAACAGGTTAGGGACAGATAATCATGGAGAAAATCTAGCTATGTGGTTGCTAGGAGCTGAAAACAACTTGATGGCACATAATCAATCAATCAATCAATCAATCAGTGGTCATACGGATTTCTGTAGCCTGGACCTGAAAATGCAGTTTGTTATCCTCAGCCAGGCTAAGTCTGGTGGGATGCACTCTAAAAAGAAGAGGGTGGGACTGGGACAAAAAAAGAAGAAGAAAATCAGTGGATTTAATCTCCATTGCCAACTAATTTTTCATGAAATAGAATGACTATGGACACTCTTCAGGTGTGGCTTCTCTGATTTCACTCTTCCTGGCACCTTGGCCATTACAGTTTGGTGATTATTTTTGAAAGTTGATTCAGGGTCCCCAAAGCTTTCAGAGGCCGCATACTGTGTATCCCTGAGGTTGCGCACCTCTGGTTTATGGCATAGATGCCATACAAATCATCATCATTACCAGTGGTATGAGCAAGCTTATTCTATGTATTTATTTACTGCAAATATTGGTAGTGCTTTTCCAGCCCAACATGTTGGTAGCTGCAGCCCACCATCACCCTTGCTGAAGGGCAGCACTATAAACGAAGGCTGCATGAAAAGCCACTCCGGGAGAGCACCTCATCTGGTCACTGGCCATCAAGACCCAGTGCTTGGCAGAAGCCCCCATTAGCATAAGGCTGATAAACATGAAGAAAGCTCTAACGTGTATCGTCCATCTCTTGTCTATTAAAACCTAAGGGAAGCTTCAGCTTCTCCTACTGAATATTTCAAAAAAATGGGAAAGAAAAATACCCAAAGATGTTGCTGAGAAATGACCGCAGATGGCCTTGCAACAACTGATTTACATGTCATGAAGATGCAAAGTATTAATTTCTGCAGAAATTAAAAGCACAAGAACAACCGGGGAGATTTTTTCTCATCACTTGGCAACCCTCACAAGTAACTGGAGCCAAGGACAAATTGGCACATTAAAAATCACTAAGAGAAGATTCATATATTGTGTTAATACATGGATTTTTAAAGCATGATTTGTTGATTAAGCCACAACTGGCTGGACTCACACTACACGGTGAACCAAAATGGAACACGCACACCGCTTCCCACACACATTATAGATGAGCACAAAATCACTGTTTCCTACAATGTATCCGTGATAATGCTATTTTAGAATCCACTTTTTCAGATACTCTGTGTGTCTCGGAAAATAACCAAGGATTCACTGAAATAAACAAACAATGAATTTCAGCATTGCAACAAGAGTTTGTACAGGAAGGTTATGATTTGCTGTAAAAATATTGAAGCAAAAGTGCTAGTTGTCCAAAAGTAATTTCCACACTGAAGCTATCATTAATCTCTTAATTTTTGAAATCACATCTCAAAATACAATTTTCTATAAACTATAACTTGCAAAATAGTTTTGCCAATAATATCTGAATTACAAAAAAGCTATCTAGGTAGGGAAAAGAAAACACTGGGTGGGTACAATGGATTAAGCCAAGTAATTCAAAGAAAACAGAGGAGATGGGCAGTGACAAATTTGATAAACAAATAAATAAAAACACAATAGATGATCACTTCATGGGCAGAAGATGATGAGAGCTGTAGTTTAACACAACTGGAAGACACTAGACCGCTTCTACAAATGGTCTAGTGCAACCTCAGCTGACCAGGGTGGCTGAGTTCACCCACTGCACTAGACCACCATGTGGTTTGCTTGCTTCTGGCTTAGTACAATAAGTGAACTGAGCCATGGTGGCTGGTTGGTTACTTACTTAGCATGATGTATGAACCACTAGTTCATGTTCAGCAAATTAAAGTTAAAACCTAATTATGGCTCAGGATAATGTGTGATTCCAGTCTTTGGGTGATAACTCTATTAGGAGAATTTTTATGACAGCAGACCCTTGTTTCAGAATCTTAGATCGGAGGCAGACTAGAGTATTGCAAATAGGGGGAATATTAAAAGGTTCTTTATAACACTGATCCATTCATAAACTTCTGGTACGAATCATAGCTGCACAAAAATGATGAAACACAAACCTTTTTGACTTGCATCCTCACATTGCTTACAAATATATATTGTGGAGTACATTGGGGGTATATTGTGACATCAGTATGCACATTTCATCACTTACCCCCCTTGTCCCCCTGACACTTATGGATCCACCTGTTTTTAGGGTATCACGCGCAGCTTTCCTAGTACCACTCAGAGATGAAGATGAAGATGATGATGATGGAGGAAACAGGCAGTATTAAATGTAGTGTTTACTTCTTTCTTTCTTTCTAGTTGGGACAGGAAGGGCTTGTGCAGGATGGGAGACTTCCTAGGAATCCAAGCTCCATGTACACCACTTTGAATCCTGCCATGGATGGAAAGCATGTTATATGAATGTGAAGGAGCTTGGCATATAATCTGGGCTTTTCTCCTCTTTGCTTCATATCCTTAGTGCAAACTCACATGCAGGCAAATTGCTGAGTTAATAAAAGTAAGCAGTTGGGTTGTTTTAAACCAGCAGCTATAAATTGAAAAACTCCCCAAAGGAAACCCACAGGGTCAGTCTGCAAACAACCAGGGTGCCTCAGCTATTACTCTTAGTTCTCCCTTTTATGGGCAGGCTCCAGTCCTGGTATTATTAAAAATGCATACCAGTAAGACTTAAGACCATTTCTTTGTTGCTTGCATTTATGCAAAGCCACTTAAACCATTCCCAATATTCATCTCCTTTCCCAGCTACCAATTAATGCTTGGGCAGTTGTTGACAACACCCATTGCTCCTTATGCTGGAAAATAACACTGCCAACATTGCACATTGACCTACTGTACTTAATTACACAACAAAGCACTCCCTTTCTCCAAATTCACCAAAATATACTGTCAGTGCTTAGGTAAGCTTAATTAGGGTGCGATGCTAATGCTACTTCCGTTCAGGGTAATTCCAATTCTTTATATTCCTTCTAAATACTGGAACCACGCTGGGCTCTACAAATGTTTCATTTTATACCTTAAATATGAAAAAGTTGTTTTAAGGATTTGGGTTTTGTTTTGTTTTTTAGGAACTTTAGAAAGTCAATCAAAACTAAGATGCTGATGACTTTTCCTGAGCAGAGACATTTATGCTAATGCTTGCTAATTTCTGCTTCAGACAAACTTGGCTCTTGCTGATAGCTGAAAAAAAAAAGGCATGATTTAAAACAAAAAAACAAAAAAACCCACCTTCCACAGATCATTAACCTGTGAGCATTTCAGAATAATACTAAATAAGAATGGCCTTGATTCCCAGAGCATAGTTATCATACTTAGGTGATGTCAAAATCAGTGTGAACACTTTGTCATGACCCATGCCTGAATTAAACTCCTGTGGACTTCCAAGGGAGCAAAGTGGGACAAACTGGCAGTTTGATCCAGGCCAGAATATTTAAGAATGCAAAACTCCTAGAGCAATCTGCATCCAAGAGTGACCAGTCATCCTTGGCCCACAGGCAGTGTATGAAAGTAACTGTGCCCCTCTGGAGCAGGAATGTGGAGTGGTAGGGCTCAGCTAGTTTGTTTGCATTAGGAGAGTGGTATTGGCCATTGCAGCTCTGGAGGAGGATGGATGGAGGGCAGGCCTGCTATGGGAACTTTGCTTAGACATGGTGACCCTATGAGCCTTGTGAAGATGTGGCTATGGGGGCTGTTATGCTGAGCTTTTGCTCTTCAAAATCTATTATTATACTGCTGTTATAGGTACAGTACATAATGTTGTAATGTGTGTGTGTGTGTGTGCAGTACATAGTATAAGATGGAGAGAGAGCATCAGATAGTAATCAGAGGTGTGCTGCCTGCATACATAGGGGATCCATTCAGCTATCACCGGTATTTTCCCATAATAGTTCTTATACTTTGTTGTCCATTTTAAAACCACTAAAATGCTGCCTAATGACTTAGTTGTTTCCTATTTCCATTTGGTGGCAGTGCCTATCTAGCTTTGGCTGATTTTGAAAGGCTAAGGAAGGTTGGAACTGGTTAGTACCTGAATGTGAGACCACCAGGGAATCCTAGTACTAGATTGGAAAGTTTAAAACAAAACAAAACCATCCAGAAAGAAGATAATGGCAAACTACTTCTTCACTGTTGCCAAGAAAATAATATGGACATGTCCAAAAAATCACCAGGAGCCAAACTTGACTCAAGACTTTACCATATTTTTTTTTAAATCCTGCTTGTTTATCCCTATCCCTATTGTTTGCTTTGATTCTGTGGGCTGCCCAGAACTGATGGCAGCTGGGCAGTGCCCAAGTCAAATAAATAAATAAATAATCCCTACATCTTTTGGCATTGTACTATTTTACTGAAAATAATTCACAGGATCAGTTTTCTGAAAATAGCTGCTAAAGACCGCAGCATGTCTCGGGTAAATAAATAAATTATGGCATGTCACCATATTATGTTTATGCAGACTAAATCTAGCCCATATTCACTTCTGGACATGTAAATGGGCAGATGTGTGCTGTTTTGTCTGTAACCTTCAAAGCAAATTAAAATATCAAAAGCATGCATAGTGGAGAAAGCTTATATACAAATGAATGCCACTTAATTTTTTCCCTACCGCTTTCCTCAAACATTTGGTCTGATCTCTTTCATCTGCAGGAAGGCTGTGAGTAGCAGCTGCACAATAGAGGTAGCACGTGCTATAACCAGGGCTACCAGATCTAAGAACCAAAAGGGATTCTGGGAAAAGTGCATCAAGAAAAGCTTACCCATTTCACATCTCTCTTTTTTAAAACCCATCGGGTTTGCTGCTCACATTTTTATTAAACACAAACCATTCTGTACAATGCTCGCCAGGAGCAAAATGTTCCATAGTATCACTCCTCCATAATAGAATCATTTAAAATCATGACTTATTCCACTGTGGAAGGCAACTGTATATTATTTTTTAGTGATTGCTGCTACCATTGATGCTTTCAGGCACTGAAACGTCTGCTTTGCCTGGTTTTGTTGGGACATTTTACATTATGACATCCTTTTGCCTTAAAATGTAAAAGTATTTCACCAAAATCTGTTAGCTTTTTTTTTTCTATAGATGGATGTGGTGTATATACAGAGGTCTTTCCTATCACTTGCATCTCACCCTTTTCACTGGAAACACCATAGACTGGACAGAGGAATCTGCAAAGCACGTCCTTGGACACTGAGTATTGCTCTTGAACATTGCCCCTTGCCCAGATGTGGCTTATGAAGTGAGCTCATCACCACTTGCTCCCACTTGCCTCACCATACAGGAGCTCTAGAATGGCATGCATCATTACTGCAAGGGCAAGTGAAGCCAACATCTTGCAGTTGGTTTCTTGTTCTAAGGGGAAACAAATGTCTTGCCTTGGCAGGAAGACACAGGGGTTCTACTCACACCCAAAAGCCAAATGGCCTTAACATTACACAAGAATGGAGAATTGATGCACTTGAGGGAGGAACAGGATGGTCATTCTAACTGCTCACATTCATATGGCTGCATGGATGATACTGTGTGTCATATTTGCTCCCTAACTTGCTCTCACAAGTATGGTTGGAAATATTACTTTACCCATTGCCTCAGGATATGTGGCCAAATATGTGGAGTGGAGTGGAGAATATCATCTCCTTTATCTCAAATGGAAAAACGTGCTGGGCCAACTCTGCAGAGTCTGCCTGTGTGATGAACCGCCAGAATTCCAATTCCCCCCTTCAGCTGTTTGCAGCAGGCATCAAAACAGGAAGTACCTTCACCCTTCCTGTGTTCACCCATCTCATTACTTTCTGCAGCCACTCTAGCATCCACACGCAATGAGTGGCTCTGCTCAAAGCCAGGAACGTCTCAGTGGAATGCAACAGAAGCTTCCAAATGGCACTTTCAGTTTAGGAACTTTGCCAATCCCATCAGCTCCTGGCTCAGTAAACACAATTTTTGCTTAATTACCGTTTTAAAATATTGAATAATTTCCATAGAAACATAGTGCAGAATTCTGGCCTATTTGAATTGGACAGATGGTGAACAGGAAGGAGGTGGACAGAAGCAGTCCCAAGGAGACTCAACCACCTTTGCTGGACTGTTCTAAATACACATTCCATGTAATGTTATTCTGCTAGGCTAGCTTGTCTGCATATATTTGAAAGGGGCTATCAGCCTGACTTTGAAACACTAATGTTTAGATGGGAAAAGCCTGAAAATAATAGGAAGGGACAATATTATCAGCTTTACTGTACCATTACAAATATCTTGAATGAGTCATACTTATGTAGCAATCTGATTGTTTCAACATATTAAATAGATTAAGAATGCAAGGGTAAGGTCTCTAAAGATTTTCCTAACTTTAGCAAGTCACTGATATATTTATTTGACTGCATCGAAATAGTAAGGTAAGATTCTGGCCATGCTGGTTAAGCAGTTATGAGAGATTCAGTCCAACACAGCACCAGGTTGGAGAAAGCAGGACTAGCGGTTTTCCCATATATAGAAAGTGGGACTTAATTTCAGAAATATCCATCCATCCATTCATATCTATCATAGCATTTCCTTTCCATTTCAGATTGTATATTTATTCTGTGTTGTAAACCGCCCACAGTCCCTCCAATCGGAGGAGATGGGCGGTGACAAATTTGATAAACAAACAAATAAATAAATAAGCAACAAGCAGAGCACAGAAAAGGAGTAAGAAATAAAAAGCCAAAGAAATTAAAGGCATGAGACAAGGAAAAACATAGTTAAATCTGATTTACAAAAACATATTCATTCTACCTGTCCATACCTTTCCATCCTTATCAATGATCCTTACTTCCTACTACATCCATACTTCCTACTTCACCCTTCTCTGAGGATTTTATCAATTCTATCCAATCAAGATTTTCTCACTCTTCCCCTTCCTCTTTTTTTAATATATAATTTTATTGAACATTTTAATTACAGTAATAAAAACTCATACAAACTAAACTCAGAGAAAGAAAATAAAAAGAGAGTAAAAAGCACAAAGAAGGAAAAAGGAAAAAAAAAAAAGGAAAAGGAAAGAGTGAGACAGAGAAAAAGAAATATGTAAAGAAGTGACTTCCAAACTCCATCACAAGTATAAACAAGTTTGGTAGCTCTTCACCCCCTATAACGTTACAAACAGATATCTCCACTTCCCATAACCCACCCCTTATCTATGAGCACATCCACAAGACATCAACTTTACTATCCTGGTGTCAGCAAAAAGTCCAAAAAGGGTTGCTAGAACTTTATAACAATATGTCTTACTCTAACCTTGATCAGATAAACCAACTTCATACTCTTCCTCTTGCCCCTCGTTTTACAGTTTGATCCTCATTCATTCATCACATCAACATACATGCTTCTTTGTGATGGTCACTCACTTTTGTATTTAGCGCACATTCATTTGGCTGCCATATTCATGTTGCACCCTGACTTATCTGCTTGGACCATACAGACTTCTTAAGGTCCCCATTCCTGCCCCATTCAAGATGCTTTTATGACATACCCAACTTTCACTTCCATACAGCAAAATGGGCAGAGGCTTACCACTTTTCCCAGCCATTTTCCTTTCTTCTAATCCAGTAGAATGTTGGGGAAAAAGGGGCACGGGAGTCTGTCTCTGTGCCTATCAGCAGGATAACTCTCCAAAAACTAAACGGAATAGACTGCATTTGGTATGTTGGGAGAAGCCAGCAAAAGAAGGCCAGATCAGGCTGGAGGCTACAAAGAAAAAAAAAATCCCAATATATCCTGATGGAAGAGGCAGTTGGGCAGTGCCAACTATTTCATTTGTAGGCCCCTCTCCTTTCCTTCCTGGGAATGTAACCCAGCACTATTATTAAAGAATTGTAAAGAATTCCAGAAGCTCTGCTCTGCATGCTTTCCCTAGCTTGTGGCTTCTTTCAATCCTGGCAACAGCCCACATGCTACCAACCACCTTTCTACCAACATTTTCACATCCTAACATCTTAACATTTCTCTATTCATTTTCCCATCTTGATTAAATATTCTAAAAAATTCCTACAACTTCATCTACTTGCGCTAGGTGTTTATTCATTTATTTTAACCTAATCTGTTTTTGCAACTGTTCACTCCATTACCCCCATCAAACACCTTGGTTTCTGATGCATCCATTTTGAGATCCATATTTTCTGTTACAATCCAATTCTATACAATCCAACCATATTCCTCACTGTATCATACAATCTATCTAACATTTGATGCAAATAATTTAAACACAGCATCATCTACATATAAAAGTACAAATATATTCATGTCTTCAATCAACCCACATCTAACATTACTGCAATAATTTCTCATACTTTTATTCATACGTTCAACCACCAAGGGGACATCACACATCCTTTTCTTAGTCCCTACTCAATGATAAATAATTCTTTAAACTTTTTAATAATAATTTTATTAAAGATTACAATTACAAAGTAAAAACTAATACAAACTAAAAAAACAAATAAAAATAAAGAAAATGAAAGGTGCAGATAAGAAAAAATAGGGAAAAAAATCAAAAAGGAAGGAAAAAATTAGAATATAGTAAAGAAAAAGAAATATATAAAGAAGTGACTTCCCCCTTCATCATGTATAAACTACTTTAGTAACTTATCACCTTCTCTTATAATATAACAAATGATCTCTTCTTCTCATATCCCATCTCTTATCTATAAACAAATCCATAAAGCCTCATTTCAGTCCTGATGTCAGCAATTGTCCATTAAGAGTTAACAGAGATGACAACATATCTATTTTAACCTTGATCAAATAAGCCAACTTTATATTATTTCCCTTACTTCTAACAATCTTGATCTTTCGTCCCATCAAATAATGTAGCAGAACTTGATTTCTTTTCACTTTTTCTTTGTCCTGCTCATAGTTCTTCAAAACTTTAACAAGCCTCTTTTGTAAATCCAATATAGGAAAATTATCCAGGTTACTTTCTCGGTTTGTTATTTGTATATAATTATTAAGACATCAGCCAGTTTCTTTTTTATATCCAGTGTAACATCTTTTTCCATGTCATTCTTGTAGCCTGTCATTTTTAAATCCACTTTCAAATCAGTCTCAATCTTGTCAGGTAAAACTTGTTCCTCTTCTAGAACATCCTTTAAAGACCGTCTGTCTATACAGGCAGACACTCTTACAATTAACTTCTGGGTCCATTGCTCAAAAATATCCTTAAATATGTCTAATGTTAAAATATTTTGCTTCATTCTGTAAGTTGAGTTTGAGTGTTCTCCTTTAATTATAACCTTTAGTTCCCTCTAGTTCCTTCCAGTGTCAATTTTTTAAAGTCTTATCTTATTACGTTTTTTTTTAAGAATTCAAAACAAAAGCATTTTCCCATGGGAAGGATTCTTTGCAATTCCTAATCTTATTTCAAATTTATCTGGACCCTTGGTCCATTTGTAACTTTCTAAAATCAAAGTTTTAATCACCCTTTTGCTGTTTATCCAAAAAAAAAAAACTTTTTAAAGTTCTTAAACTTGTAGTTAAAACTTCTTTTGCTAAGTCCTGAAGCAATCACCCAGTGCTGTAAAACTTGTTGATCCAAAGTTTCCTAATAGCTGAAAAGCAGTTAACAAGCAATTTCCAAAAGCGGTTAGAAAAGGAAGTATGCGAAAGTTGTGTCCTTTCAAAGGTACTGATCATGGTTTGAGTAAGATGGCTATTCCTTCATCTCCCAGAGCTCTAAACCCACCAGAGACTGCTGTCTCACAGCTCTAAACCCACTGTCTACTCACCAGCTCTTTATTCTGTCACAGTCGTAAGCTCCACTTTTCACAGAACCATCTTCAGTCAGACATTTCTTTGCCAGAAGTCATTCTTTTAATCTTGTATGAGTGTGTACACATGTTTTACTTCTATTGCATAACACTCTTATCACATTCAGTAACCAATCTTTAATCCCATATTTGCACAAAACATCCCATAATTCAAATCTTTTCACTGTATCACGTTCTATTTCAAATCTTTATTTTGGTCACAGACCAATATACAATATTATAAGAATATAAGAATTACAACAGTTCTGTCAGTAATGACTAGTCTATAAAACATAAGGACTAACTAAGAGCTAAAACTGTTAAAAACTTTCTAACACTACAATTTATATATAGGGATTATAGTATTAAAGCCAGCACTACAAAAGCTATAGTACAGCAGAACACAATATAAAATAATATTATATAACATTTACTTTCAAAAACCCTAAATGGCTAGTGATAATCAGCAGATCAAAGCCAGTCTAAGATATAAAGAATATTTAAGGGTTAGGATTACTATCTTGAGAGAGATAGATATAAAAAAGGCAGGATAAAAATCTAAAAAAAAAGTATAAAATCTTACATTTCCAATGACCTAAGATGGGCAGAAAGGGTACACATAGTAGCACCAGTAACCAAATATCCATGTATAATGTCTATCCAATACTATTTCAGAGTTTATCAAACTAGAGGATGAAGCAATAAAACATAATATATAAGATCAAAATAGCACTAAAATTAAAACAGCAATAATGGAATAGATTGTCATTCTTAAATGAAAATACTTCTGATCTACTAGTCCTCCTTCTTGATCAGCTCTTGATCAAGAATATTGATCATATTCTTAATCAATTCTCTATAGAATACTTGGCAGATTCTATAGGCTGCCGCATTGAAAGCGATCACTTTATATGTGAAAGAGTAGTTAGAATCTTTAAGGGAAGAATCTCTCTCTGCGTATCTTAATTCACATATACACTTCGTTTACAAAAAAAGAAACAACAACATAGGCTTCTAAATGATACATTTAGTATTACTCATATTTGGTTCTTAGCTGTGTATGAATTTGTATGAGATTTAAAGTTACTTTTTAAATGTAAGCATTAATAACTTTACACTGTGTGATTTAAGCATCAGTACTCATCAGATTAACAGTATTCTGATTCTTTGGAGAATCAGAAGCCATATGGCCAGACCAAAAGATGCATTATCACTAAAATATAAATATATTGACTTGGACCTATCCTAAATTGGAACCATTTATGACCACTTGTATCACCACTGAGTACAGAAGGAGAATTGTTCACCTTGAAGAAGACAAAGAATTGTCTTCTTCAAATGCCAACTTTAAGCAGCAACAAAAGCTTAACTACACTGACTTGCTCATTTGGGCAGAAAAGAGCAACAACATGCTTTGGTTTCCTAAACATCTTCAATCATGCTGAGTCATTGTAGAACCTGAGCAGAAGCATCCATTTATTTGTTCTTATTGTCCAGATATTTCAGAATGAGGATGATCTGGGAGTTCCCAAAGGTGTTTTAATGTGTAGTTTCTTGAAGAAAAAAACCTCTTCCCTGAGGATTTAAGGAGCACCACATGAAAGCGTGCTATGGCTTTTGAAGACTACAGAGAAGTGTGGCTAGTAGAGTCTCTAGAGTTGGTACCATATTCTTCAGTAAATACGGAAATGAGAGATAGGGCTAATATTGGAACCTCCCATGCATCTAAGAAATGGGCAGCCTGAGACAATATTTTCAGCTCTGCCCCACTTTAAGGGCCTTTGGTGGCCATAAATGGAGTGCTGGGAGCTCTATATAGCTCATGGGGCCATGGATGTCCACCCTTGGAATAAATACAGGGCTTCTCTGTGACACTTAACAATTGGTCATAGGTTGCAGGTATGGACAACCATGTTTTCCTCTTAATGAATCTCTCCTCTGTTCATTCATGAATGAACAGACTACTCATGGTGGGTGGGGCTGAACCAAGCAGCGGTTCAAACAAGAGGCGACAAGAGTGGATGGGACGACCATTTTCTCTCTGGCACTCCTATTTTTCTCCCTCTGTCTTTCCAATATACACTCCAAGTAAGAGATTACACAAAAAGGAGCAGAGAGCTCTTAACCAAAAATCTGAATTGATCCTTTGCAGGAAGGCTGTGCAATTAGAGCTAGGGCCATAGGTTGCCCACCCTGATGCAGGACTTCAGATATTCACTCTGATCCCTGAGATATGTGCAAGAAAACACTCTAGTGCTCTTGCAGAATTCCTGAGAATGGAAGCATTCCTTATCTCAGAGGACACACTTTTGTCAAAATGCAACACTATCCTTCTCAAAATGAGCCTGTAGTATCTACTGTGCCTATAGCAATTGGAAACAAAAGCAAATTGATACTAATACTGTGTGGGCCCTGAGCACTGAATTCATTCATGTAATAAATCAGAACAGATTGATCTTTTACTACCAAACACTAATCAGTTGGGACTAACATGCGATTTGGAAGAGGGCTAAGCATGTTGATGTTTAAAAAGGAAAACAGCAAGTGGTGACTGTTCAGCAAATACCCACATGCAGCTGAAAGAAAGGAAGGAAAATGAAGATCTGAGGGAATAATGGAGGGTCAACACCTCTAGAGTTTCACAAGACTCTCAGAAAGACAGTTGGCACAAAAGCTTCTCTAGAACAACCTCTCTCTCTTTCTCTCTACACCCCACCCCCCTTCCCCACCTCTGTGTTGGGTTCTCTCATCGCATTTGCTAAACCTCACCTCTACCTCCTGGAGATGCCTGACAGCTTTTTACAGTATCTACGGATTTAACACGTTCAGTGGTTGCTCTCAGGTTTTATTAATGCATTCCAATCATTTGCTTGTTTCCTGATGAATGAGCCTGTCAAAAACACTTTTTAGCAGATAGTTTAATAATTGGGCAATGAACATCTGTTCTTCCTCCACCATTGTTTTTTTAAACTGGGTAACTCAGTTTGGATTGCTACCCATTGGTGCTTCTCAGGTGCAACTCACTGTTTTCCCTGGAACAAAAACAGCTACATTTTAAAATCTGAAAAAGTGAAACGAAAAGGAATTGTATGGTTGACAGGATGTTTTATCCTTTTATTTTTATTTTCTCTTTCCTCGACCTGACTCAGCTCAAAATTATGGAAAGGTAGTAGAGGGGGTAGGATTTCCAGATTTCACTAATTATATCATGAGACACAGAATGCTTTGGAAATTCTGTTTCTGTTGTTGTTGTTTCAGAATAAAATATAAGTTGTCTTATTAATATACCCCAAATTAAATTATTTATCCTCCATTCAACCCAGATCTGGTTGGAGTATTTCTGAGTTCCATTCTTAGAAAACGTTATAATTTATAAATTGTAATTTTTGTGCTTCATAGTATAACATAATTTAGGATCCTAAGTAAGTTTTCTAAAGCATTTTTCAGATGTGCAGATCTGGGCCAGAGGTAGCTGATATTATAAAGAAATGGTTTATAAGATATATCTTAAATAGGTATACTGATTGGAAAGGGGACATGGGGTCCTAAACCAAAGGCACAAGAAATTATTTAGCAAATAGTTCTAAATATTAAAATACCAGCTTACAGAGAGCAGATCTTTTAATTTTCAGAGGCTAAATGGGAAATAATGTTTTTAGTGTGATACAATTAGGGAATTACAAGAACTCTTTTGAAGGATATATACCAAGTTGCTTGTTTCAGCTCAGATATTAGCTTGATTTACCATCTGCAGAATTACCAATAACATGATGCATTTATTACCCGTAAAAGCTATTAGCAGGTCATTTTGTTCAGTTCATCATATGTGTCTTGAGACACAATCTGGCGTCTAACAGATTTTCATACATTGATGTCACAGAGAATCAGACTGTTCTTTAATTGATTGTTTCTTGCTAGACTCCTTTGATTAAAGCCGGTTGTGTTGTTTGCTTTTAGCTGAACAATTTCTGCAGGAAATTATTCTCATTTTTATAGATTTGCCAACTTCACTGTGTGCATGATAATCCCCCCGCAAAACGAGGTTTTTAAAAAAGTGTCCCATTCCTCCCTCCCCAATTATACAATCAACGTTATGTTCTAAAAAGCTATTTATCTTTCCACGTCAAGTGGTTAGATCCTAAGCCTCAGAGACATGGAAGCCTACAGAGGAATGACATATGAGAGCGAAGGAGAGCCAGTTCATTTACTCCTGTCTACTCAAGCCCAGACTGTAACGCATCCAGCGTAGGAAGTGGCCTTGGGCCAGCTCAAACCCTGTATTCTCTGCTCTGACTAGCAGCAGTTCTCTAAGTTTTTTCAGGTGAAGAGCTTTCACCTCACATGATCTTTTTTAACTGGAGGGGCCAGTGGTTGAAACTGGGGGCTTTGCTACCGAAGACTGTGCCTCTTCCACCTTCCTTAATCCAAGGGAATGGCACCCTGCCACAAACTTGCTTGACCCTGGACACAGAGGACCATTGCATTTTGAGGGTAAGATACTAGCTGACCTCTTAAAAGGAAGCTTCATTTTCTTCTTTGATCTTAGGGATTATTCAGCTCCTGCTACACGACACCTTCTTATGACTGTGGCCAGAAACAACGCGGGTTCACCTACGATTCAGATCATTCCTCTTTCGGTTATCAATTCAAATAGGCAGGGAAAGTGAAGGGGAAGAGAACTATAGGAGATGCTGCTCAGATAAAGAAAAGGTGGGGGTATCCAGGACTGGAGTTTTGTGTCAGGCAGCTCAACTCAGTTCTGGTATTCAAACCGAATCCACAGGTTCAGGTTTTTTGTTTTTGTTTTTCGTTCTCAGTATGTCTTTTGTATCAGGCTCTGTCTGGTGGAACTTGGCCCTCTGCTAACAATATAAAAAACAGTAGATCTTAAAAGCCTGTGTGTTATAAACTCCAATTTACCTTCTGGTGAACAGCTATTAGTTGATTGGCTATATCTACCACACATAGGCAGTCAGTCCACAATAATACCATGCAGTTATAACGTGAATTATGTATGGTACGTAATTTGTGTCATTTGCACCATGACGTGCATGGTGTCATTGGTCCCATGGATGCTCAAACCAACAGCTTATGAATAGGCAAACCCTTCTCCATGGCAGCACTTTCGTAAGTGCACTTTTAATATATTGGCAAAATTTCAAATGTAAGCAGTGGCCCTCAAGGCAAGGGGACAAGTATTCCTTACTGGTACTTTGAAAAATGAGTGGTGTACATAACAACAGAGCAGGCAACTAGAGCCTTCTCTAAAAAAAACCTAAGCAAATTAGTACTCTATTAGTAATAGAGAAGCAACATCCTATCTCCCATGAAAGATGCAACATTCAGGCCCTACTCTTCTCATCCAGGTTACTTCTACTTACCACAGAAGTTAATAAGGTTAATTGGATTACAAGAAGCAGAACTAAATAAAATGCACCAAAAGTTTACGGTTATTAATTATTGTTATTATTATTTATAGCCGCCCACTCTAGAAGACTCTGAGTGACTTACAACATCTAACAAATAATTTAAAAAACAATTAAAAACACATAAAACAAGAGAAAGCAGTCTGGACAAAAACAACCATACCAATAAAAATAATAAAGACCCAATAACAGCACAATGGAGGCTGTTCCTAAGGCACACTGCCCCCAGGTCTGGGAACAGAGCCAGTTCTTAAGGGCCTTTCAGAACCCCAGAAAAGTGGGCACCTTCTATATCTCTGGGGAATGCTGTTCCAGAGGGCGGGGGCTGTGGCATGGCACACTTCCTCCATCACATATGATAATGTTTAATGCAGGGGGCTTGGAGCACATCCATTATGCCTGACCATGCTGGGCAGGCAGAAACAACTGGAGATAGGTGGTCCCTCAGACAGCTGGGCCCTGTGCCATTAGGGACATGGGAGCAGGAAAACACTCCTGCCATTAGAAGTATGCTGAACCATACAAAATACATAACCCTGTTTTTTATATGGCCATATGAATTCAGTCTTTGGTGCAGGAAAAACTAAAATAAAGTCAGGCAAAGAAGGCAAGAAATTGCTAATATAGGATGTTCCTCCTATATTAGTGGGAAAATGTTGATGAAGATAAGGCCATTTAGCTAAGCAGGTTATCAGGAGCAGATCTGCTCCTATCTGATCCTTTTGCATTTCTTTTCTCTTTTGTCATTTAAAACAGGAAAAATTTGCAAATTTCAACAGAAATGAACTCTTCCCAGGCAAAGCAAACCTTAGTTACTGGACATGGAGTATCTCTTTAACAGGACTGAAACAGGACTGTGTGACAGAGAAGATGATGTCCTATTTCCTCAGCTATTTCAGGAACTGCATGAAATCAGGGCCAGTGCATTAACAAGCATCTTACTACTATATCTAACTCTTCTCTTTTTTTAAGTACCCATTTTCACAGCCTTAGCTATTACTACTGTTGCACACAGCCAAGGGGTATTCTCTGGATCATAATGTGCTAACATAAAGGAAATCAGTCTTAATCCTCAGAGGACCATATCATTAGAACAGGTATCATAAGCTGTTGTGCCATGCTCTCTAAGGTTCATCCAAAATGATGCTATCCTGGGCTTTGAGCAACCCAGGTGGAAAAGTGCATTTCCATACAGTGCATGACAATCATCTTTGAGAAATCAAATACACCAGAGAGATTGAAAGCTGGAGGGCAAATGGAAGTGCTCTGCTCCTTCTGAAGTATGATTCTAAGGGCAGATTTGACTTACTGCTCATTCTCTTTTATACATTCAAAGGCCAGAGCAAAGCTGAATTTATTAAATCTTTAACTCAATACAAGAGGATTTTTTTTCCTTTAAGTGTGACTGATTATATTTACAGAACTGAAGGGAAATTGTATGTCCAGAGGAAGGTCTGACAGGGTTAAATATACACAGAAAGGTAGATCATTCTGAACTGTAAACAAACTCTCAATTAGTTCTGATATTCCAAATTTATGCAATGTAGGGTCAAATCTTACTGGTCATGAGAATTCAAAGAAATTTAAATACTGGAGAATTGCGTGAATAATTCTGCAAAGGTATATTTTCCAATGTGTTGGATAGTGCCCATAGCCAATAAAATTGGAGGGAAAGATTCAGAGAGTCAGTGATGTCAAAAGCGACTTGATGAACCTGAATAACATAGCAGAAAAAACAATATTGGGAAACAATATTAGTACAGTGATGTTATGTCATGATTTTTACAAATGTAAAGCATATGTTCTGAATGGCATAAAAGGTGCCAACTCTGGCTGTTACTCCAAAAGAGATTTCTTTCCATATATGTGTTTTAAATAAAACAAAGAGAAAAGAGTGCAGATATCTATGGTCCCAGCAGTTACTGGTTTGTATTACATATTGAAGTCTATTAGGAACTTTCATGTTAGCCAGCTGTGGTTGTTCCTGCTTACAAGGAATGCAGTATTCTGGAATAGAAAGCCATATTCCTCCAAACTAATATTTGGCAACATACTTTGAGATCTCCCCAACATCTCAAATGCCCTTTAATGGGTGGTCCACCCCCTCCTTGGCAGAAGAAGACAACAAACAAATGGAACCTTGGCTTGTCAATGGATTCCACAATACTTTAAATGCCCTTTTATTATATCAGAAATCAAATAATTAATATTGCCCATTGATTACATGACCTCAATTACTCTGAAGGGGCTATCTGACCCTTTCTTAAGCTTTGCCCTTAAACACGAAGGGTATTCAAACTACTTGAAGGGCATGGGCAATTGGAAGCTCATGCTTTTTTAGGTTACCAATGGGAAACCTTGACTAGTGTGGTTGTTCATTTTTTTCATTAGGTGCCCTGAACACCTGGGGTGGCATCACTGACACTAAACATATGCCTGAAGACAAGTCAGTTTTCGGAGTATGCTCCTCCCCATGTTTTCCAAAGGAAAGCATAGTGACGTGATAATGATAGAGCCAGTTTGGTGTAGTGGTTAAGGCAACGGGCTAGAAACCGGGAGGCTGTGCGTTCTTGTCCCGCCTTAGGCATGAAGAGCCAGCTGGGTGACCTTGGGCCAGTCACTCGCTCTCTGCCCAACCCACCTCACAGGGATGTTGTTGTGGGGAAAAAAGGAGGAGGGAGGAGTATTAGGTATGTTCGCCACTTTGAGTTATTTATAAAAATAATAAAGGCGGGATAGAAAATGAATGAATGAATGAATGATATATAATGGAAAGGTTCCAGTTATTATGCCTGTGGGTAAGCATGTGTTTTATTTAGCATGTTCATCTGACAGAGAAATAAAAGTCAGCAGTGATGGCTGTCTGAGCCTAGACTATGACTCATCATATTGCAAAGTGGACATTAGACAATGTAGTTGACAAGATCTGGATTCAACGATCACCAGATTCCCTTGGCATGGATGCTGAAGTGCATGATCCTGGGCAGCAGAGCAGCCTCTGTGAGGTTAACATAGACCTCTCCTCCCCACAGGCTCTCTTGTCTACCTCCATAGCCCCCATGGGGGGAGAGCAGTTTGGGGAAGTGAGGGGAGGGCGAGCGAGAGGCAGGCTCCCTTCTCACCACCATGGCAAAAGACATGCTGCGTCAGCATTCCCAATCTGTCGAGGGACTGCATGTCAACACGATGGCACAACTCGGGGAAGCTGCCACCATAAAATATTTTAAGAGGCAGAGTGGAGTAAAATAAAATAAAAATGTCTTTTTCTGTGATATCTCAGAGTAATTCAGGATTTATGGCACCTTAACCTTTAGAATCCAAAATATTAAGCTATGTTTCTTAGAGATAATAACTCGGTTGTCCCTCACTTATGTGTCTTAGATAAAAGCTTACCGCTTCAGAATCCATGAATGCTCAAATACCCTTGCGGGCCTTTAGTAGTAAATCTTATGGAATAGCTTATGGCCAACGTAATGGCCCACCGTAGCCTGCGAATATCATGAATTCTAATAATACTTACATCAGTAGAAACATGAAGTAATGTCTCCATTGTAATTAAATGATGTATTTAGAGCGGAGCACTAAATGGTCCCCTAGTGTGTTGGTGATATATTCTAATAGTCTTCTCTTTACAGCCCCACACGGTAATATTCATGCTTTATTCTGGAGGGTTTTGCTTCTTACTGAACATCTGAATTGCAACATTAAGTGGTAAAGTGGATTACAGCAGGTCTGCATGAATATGGATTCTGATCAAGGAACTAAGTGCTTGAAAAAATAAATGGTTGCTCTTGAAGTAGAATGATCGGCAAAATAGTTCTATTCAAAGGAACATCAGAAGCCTTTCCATCTTTTTTTGCAGGGGAGAAAACACACACACACACACAGACACAGTATAGCTCTGATTTGCGGCAATTAGAAAGCCTCACAGGAAGAGCACCTGGGCTGAATTCAGCTTAAATCATTTCCACTGGAAGACATAAAATTAAATTTGGGCTATTTGAGGCATACATTCATTGGGATACTAATCACATTACTGCCTTACTTTCGATGTAATTCCAACAAGATTCCAGCCAGTGTGCCTGTCAGGTCAGAGGACTGCTGCCGACAATGTGTTTCATATTTATAACGAGAGGATCTGCTGCTTTGAGAGGGAGAGAATAGAGGTTTTTTTCCCCTCCCATCCTGATTGGGAACCAACAGAAATGTCCAGCTATGTATTTCACCTCTTTATTTTCCCAGTAAATCAGCTAGTTTTATATCAGCTGGAGGCACTGAGGGCCAGAAGCACCGTTGAAGGTGTTTCGTTCCATTCAGTCCTGGTCAAAACACAGTGAGCACCAGGGAGTGTAGGGCTGTGTACGTAAAACTATAGCCAGGATTTCATTATGAGGGAATCTTATGCATTTATTTAGAAGCCATCAGTTGGTATCAGTATATGTTCTTCTTTTCCTTAGGAGAGATAAATTCCAGAGCAAATGAAGTTACCCTCCTCAATTAAAAATAACATTACTTTCTTTTGTTACCATGCCCCCGCTTCCTCCAGTAATTGCTCATGAGATGAAGATGATTGGGCTTGGTTTGGTTTGGTTGGTTTCTCCAGCAGCACATGCACAAAATAACTGAGAGGGTTTTTTATTGGAACTTCCATCAAAATATATTCTCCAGTGAATTTAGGTGGGAGACACGGAGCATCATCAAAATCCTGCTCATTAGTCATGATCTTCTGCCTGCATTTCACTCTTCCAGAGATGTCCCTCATTACAAGAAATGCCGACAGCCTCCTAACATGATAGGTTTGTTGGCACGTGGCTCTCACATGGCAACTAATCAGCAGGATGACTGTTTTCACGCTCCAAGGTTTACAGATGAGGTTTGTTTAAGTACAGAGATCCATGGAAGGTCATGGATTTGGGCTATATGCGTCTACCATAGTTAGTTATACAGCAGAAAAATATGCCTGGATCCACAAGCCATTTCCAGCTGGCTCTATTAGAATCTTCCTCAGACGGCATGTTAATAAGGCTTTTCTCTCCTGTGGATTTTGTTACATCTCGACTCGAAAGGGCCAAAATAACAACCACAACAAAAGACCCTCCGCACCCACTGAGCAAAATGGATAATCCAGCCAGGCCAAGGATGACTGTTACATGACCTCACCAATCAGCTACCCAAAGGCTGACTTTATCACTTATTGGAAATTTATTAACCTTCACACAGAAACAACAAACTTGATTTCCCATAAGCACAGAGATTCCGTCAACTCGCTTTCTCCCACTCCATCAGCCGTGAGTTCATTTCTAAGGCTGAAGGTTTTCATGAGAATATGAAAGGCTTTGGGTTCTTAAAATGGCATTTGCAGGGACAGGATGTGAAAGTAAAACTAAAATAAAAATAAAAATAAATGGAAAGTAAAACCTGGTTCTCAGTAGTAATCCTTTGCAGAAATCCCCATACACGTATCAAGATAAAATTTGCATGGCGAGGTCAGAATTTTTTAATCTCAGAAGGAGCCTCATGGAGATTGGGCAGGGAGGTAGAAAAAGGGATCCAAGAGGGGTGTGCAAAATGTTTCAAATTCAAAGTGGTGTGTGCTCAAAGTGCTCAGTTTTGAGAGCAGAGCAGCTCTCTCTGACCATCCTGGAGGTGTTTCAAGTTCAAAACCAAGGACTTGAGTTCAAAACTTAACTTGAGTTCAAAACAGGTCTTTGGTGCTCAAAACAAGGCCTTTTCAATCTCAAAATACTTCAAAATAGTTAGAACAACCTGACTTGAGCCCAAAATGACTTTGAACTCAAAACAACTGATTTAAACAAGTGTTTCAAATTTAAAATATTTGCATAAATGTAAGATACGGTTTTAGAGATTCTAACCTCCCTGAGGCAGCCTAAAGAATCCTAGGCCTCTGTCCCCCACTCAGTTACTGTGTGCTATTATTTTTAAATATCTTTGCTATACAGTAGGTACTTGATTTTTTAGTCCTAATTTGCACTGGTCCCAGATTTTTCTGTTAGGAATTCTCTCATGCATAGTTTTAATGCTTCCCCCCCCCAAAAAAACCCCAAACAAAAACAAAAACAAATTAAAGGGGGGGGGCGGTTGTGAGGTGCAAAAATGTGTGTCAAAGTTTGCACACTTACATACAGGTGCAGAAATTAGCTCAGTTCAGTATAGAATCTGCTTTGATGCAGGCAAGGAAACTTGAAAATTGTGTTTGGCCTATTATCACTTGCTGGAATGTGATCATTATGTATGTGGGGGAAAAGCTGTGTTGCTCTTTTGATGGCAACATCCAATCTGTACCCATTATAATTCCTATATGTTGACAACTACAATTCTTACATTCCTTACTATCACAAAAAATAACACTGAGGGATGGAGTGAAAGGGAAATGTCACTTTCCCTGTATAATATTTTGTGAAGGATGTGTCTCTCCCAATTCCCAAGCAGAGCTTTCTTAGGGTACAACTTCTTGAACTATCAAAATCATTGAATCTGTGCCATAGTTAGCATTCAAAAGATTATTTGCTTGCTTAAGCCCCAGGAGGCTTGTGGCAGATACTCCAGGTGTTCCCCCTGTGCAATCCGGGTTCTCATTCATTCATTCATTAAAATGGTGTTTGCTCTGTAAAAAGTTCCTGGGCTGTAATACAGTAATTGATTTCCAAAGTCTTGCAGCCTTCTGGTCACTGTTTCCACAATACTATTTAACATGGCGTTGTAGCACTGAGGATTCCCTAAGCAGTATGCATCAGTAAAGCATTTATTTTTAAAAATTTGTTAATGACATCGTTATCTCAGGATTTGCAAATCTCACTTAGCTTGACTATAGAACAGGGGATAATTTCATAAGAAATGAAACAGAGGAGACAGGTAGAGAATCTTGCCTGTGTCCATTTCAGTAGAACAGAAAAGAGTCACTCTGAAAAGGATGGAGCAGCTAACAGCAAAATCTGAAAAAGCCATAAATAAGGTTTAAAGTATATATTTTAAAACTAAAATGAGTCTAGGAAAGAAGGAAGGCAGGTCCTATGCTATTGTGAAGTCTAACAATGTTATTCTAACTTGTTATATTGCTGAATAGTATGGGTGTATATACATATTGTGTGTGTGTGCATGAGAGCCAGTTTGGGATATTGGTTAGGACATCAGCAGACTGTGAGTTCTAGTCCCACGAAGCCAGCTGGGTGACCTTGTGCCAGTCACTCTCTCTCAGCCCTAGGAAGGAGGCAATGGCAAACCACTTCCGAAAAACCTTGCCAAGAAAACTGCAGGGACTTGTCTAGGCAGTCTCCAAGAATCGGACATGATTGAACGAATTTTATACATGCACAGTAAATGGATACAGATTTCCTATGAGTAGACTCTACTTACAGGATCTGCTAACTGATAGAACAGAAGGAGGCAATTTTACTGTTGGAAGGGATCACACTAAGGCTTCAACAGAACTTTGAACATTGATAAGTGGATAATTCAAGGTGCCACACTGAGTTAGGAGCTCCATACTCACATTGCATAGGATGAAATTACGGCCATTTGTTCCAGATTCCTTAGGATACAGTAGGCTGGGTACTGTATACGTAGAGATGTGTTGCACTCAAACGCCTTCCTCTTGCAGTATCCTATGCTCCCTGAAAAAGTAACTTAAGATATTACAGAATACACTGGAATAGTTTGGATGTTGTCAAGAAGAGTAATGCTAGGAGATACACATGGAAGTGGGAACCTGAGAAAATCACCTTTTTTCTCTCTCCTTTTCACAGTTCTCTACTATGAATGGCATGAACTTGCCTATTCTTAGTAGAGGCATTCTGGATCCTATCCATTGTATATACAAATAAACAGTTCATTACTACTATCAAGCACTGGCTGATTAAATCCAATAACAAGAAGTACTAACATAAATTACCACAAGCTACAAGCTGCAGCATAAGCAAACAATTATTTCTGATAAGGCCAGCATCACCAGCTGCCCTTTATTTTGAAAACTGGGTTTTAATTTGATAGTACTGCAGTTTTAAACATACTCTGATATCAACATAGTTTCTTCCAGTGATTAAACTTCACTTGTTACCATGTGTTGTTACTAATAGCTCAAGGATCTCCCAAGTTGTTTCACTCAAAACAAAAGGAAAAAACCACCAAGACCCAACTTTAGATTTCATTATAAAAAGAAGTAAATGTATTTCATAGATTCACACACAGAGAGAAATAAAAGGAAAAGATGGCCTTTTGAAGAAAAATAAGAAACAACGTGAAGCAAAATAAAGGCTAAAGATGTTACAGTAGGTTAGTTATGATTGAATCGCCTATTATTTTTAATAGTTTAAGACCAACCAAATACTGGGAACAAAATGCAGATTTCAGTTGGATCCCTGCATACTTTGTTCCCCGAGGAAATGTCAACTCAAGGCAAGTAGCAGCAGCACTTGGGGGAAAGACTTCAAGCTAGGCACGCCTGCATGGGAGGACAAAGAAAGAGGCAGAGGCAGGTAAAAAAGCAGCAGGGCTTCGGACTTTCCCTGTGCAGCTGCAGTTCTCTTCAGACTCCTTCCCCTTATGGAAGCTATGAGAGCAAAGGAGTTTCTCCATGACTGCACTCACATTATGGAATTCTTTGCCCCATGAAGGTCATTTGCCCCCTTCCCCAATCTCTTCCACAGCGCAATAAAACCTTGGGCAGGCCATAATAGTCTTGTGTCTGATGCCTCAGATTAATCTCTTAAATGCCTCTGTTAAATTTATTATTATATTTGGGGATAAAAATTGTTGCCTTTTTATGGGATTTTTTTTAAGTTGCCAGATTTTATTATTGGTTTTCATCTACTGTAAGCTGCCCTAAGTGCTGCTCTTTGAAAGAAAAAAAGTAACCTTGTTCCATCTGAAATAATAATATTATCAATATTTCTGAAATTATACCATAGCCCTTCCTGGAGCTTTTCCCAACATGACTTCCTTCCCTCTGTGCTGATTTGATTTGATTTGATGGAACATCCTCCATGAAGTTCCTCCAAAGCTTGTTAACTGCTTTGTAACTTTTAGCCAAAAACAAGGCCATTTAAATACTTAAAGAAAAACACAGTAGTATATATTACTTTCAGCTGCAGAGACCAGAGACAAAATCATGGTTTATGATAGGTGGCCTTTTGGTGTTCTTGGGCTGTATTTTGGTGGAGCTGATCCAGGCTGTCACCTCACTTGGAAGGGCAAAATGGGCAGAGCACATCCTATATCTGGATGGGGTTGGGTTTTTGGGGTGGAGTTCTGAGGAAGTCTTTCATTTTTTACACACAATGGCAGGAAACTACTCTCAATGTTCAGGGACAGTGGTCAGGGAGGGCTCCAAAGGCCAAAGAAAAACTCAGGATTAAAAGTATTAGGAAAATGTAAAATAACTATCTCTGAAAGTATTGCATTAGAAGCCTGTGTCTTGCCAAGATGCTTCTGCATTACTATTCCAGCATTCCTCACCATGCAGGCCAGGCTGATCAGGGCTCCTGGGAGCTGTAGTTCAGCAACACCTGGAAGACCACAGCTTGTCCATCCATAAATGATGGCATAAAAGGGAACACGGAAGAGGAACCTTCTTGATAAAGGTACCAGATCAGGGTTGCAAAAACCTGTAGGTGGCAGCACACATATTGTCAAGCCCTATATAGTTGGCAAGACCAAGAAGGGAAGGATGACAGAGATTTCAGTAAGATATCTTTAATGCTACTCTGGGGGAAATACAGAATCTTAGAAACTCAAATAAGAATTTCCCAGCCTCAATTATAGCAAGTTAATTAAAATGCTTTTTCCCAGATGTCTCCATACCTGGGCTGAATTTCCATTTGTGAGATAATCTGTCACTGAGTCATCTTTTACTTTCCCAGCCTTCCCTCAATCTTTCACAGATATACAAAAAACATTAACTCTTTATTCTCATCTATTGATTGTCTGGATTTTTACAGCAATATCTGGTCTACTGTTACCTGCTATGATACCACCTCAGTTCCAGCTTGTTTCAAAAAAGTTAATTGCCAGTTTACTATTTTCTCATCTTCCAGGTTTTAATATCTTCTAGTTGTGTTGCTACTGCCTTTGTCTTCACAATTATTTTTTGCAAGAAAACACTCTTGCTATGAGCCGATTAAGTCTCTTCTTTCAGGAATTTGGCTTTCCTTTCAAGCACAAAGCTATTTTGTTCCAAAAGAAAAGTTGATGCTGTCCCCGTAAAGTCTTATGCAGATGTTCATTCAATGGAGATGCTACAAGTGTGAATAATTTGCATCATGGCTATCAGCAATGGCCATGACTTCCATTGGTCCAAGAGCTGAATACAAACATGCTCCCTCTGTTCCTTTCATTAGTGTGCAACATGACTTACACATTTGGAACCTTCTGAGCTGGGCGACAGCGCCCATGTGATGTGGCAGGCCAAGAATTTTATGCCTCCCTCAAATGCCCTTTTGCAGAATAGGCACAAACTCTCCAAGTTGGCCATGGGAGAGAATCAACAACCCATCTACGGAGAGGAAAGAATGCTTTCCATTAGCATCCAAACCACTTCTGGTCCAACCCTCTAAGTTTATCACCATAGTCTAAGATTATCACCCTAACATCTTTTAAAGAAAAGACCTTTAAATTTTTTAGTTTAGTTTAGTTTAGTTGTAATTTAGATGGAGAAAGGAAAGAAGGGTGAACAGATGACTCCAATCTTTTTTGGCAGGGGGAGGGGGGAGAATCATTGCAAATAATGGCCCACTGTCCTGTATCTCTCTCGAGCTGCACAAAGTCTTGCTATCTCTCTGTGGAAAGTAGCTATTACCTTCAGTCTCTCTGATTTGAAGTAATCCTTGCTACATGCATAGCTCATTCTGAGTGATGAGACCCACAGTTTGCTGAGTCTAAAACCAAATGATCTTTCACAAGCAAAATTTAAACTTGAAATAGGATTGCTTGGCCATTGATTCCCAGTCTATTTTCCCCCCACGTACATTATATATTCCCAAATAAGAGTCAGGCTAGCTACAGATGTTGGTGTGTAATGAGAAGGGCTCAGAAGCAGCTCAGCTTCCCAGGGGAGTCTTCTGTAATGGAACTAACTATATACTGTCCACCTTATAAACTAGATTTGATTTTGGACTGTTTGCCCAAGTGTGTTTGTTTATTGCTTAGCACTGGAGGGCTTCTATTAGCTGTAGGCTGATTGAACATAGGCTACAGCTTTAGAAGGCACAGAACATTTTTTTCCCTCCTGAATGCTGATAAAATCCTTTTAGTTTATAGACAGGAGAGCAATGCTTTTCTCCAGACAGGTTGAGTTTTGCAGGGAAGGAATGAGACACATTAGTGATGAGATTTCACTTATCAAAATTAAACCTGTTTTGATGTACGCCAGAGCTAAAGAGATAATTCCTCAGAGCAAAAATACAGACATTCTGAGTGCTGGTGGATGCAACTGCAACCCATCCATTTTGCTATGAAAACAGACGAGTCAGAACGAACTGATTACCCCTCTTCAGACGTTCTCCCAAACACATGGAAGAAAGGGTGTGGAAGATCAAGTCCACGCACAGTCCAAAACTGCAATCTGAACTTCATCGCTGAATCAGAATTAAACCTAATACTAGGCCGCAAGAGAACCTGTATGGTGGTTAAGGTGCCAAACTAGAAACCAAGAGACTGTGAGTTCTGGCCCCAACCTTAGGCATAAAGCCAGTTGAATGACTTTGGGCCTTCCTTGGGCCTCCCTTTCTTAGCCTTAGGAAGAAGGAACTGGCAAATAACTTTGGAAGATTTGCCAAGAAAACTGCAGGGAGCCAAGAATCCAAACTGACTTGAAGGCACACATTTCTATTTTCTATGCTGCAGCCTGTCCTCAAATTTCCTAGACATTTTCTTCTGCTGCAAAAGAGGTTACTGGTTTTCTGCCCCATTCCCAGGATGCTTTAGAATTACTCTTGCCTTTCTTTCAGTCATTCCTGTGAGGATTCGTTATCACTGGAAGGTGCTGGTGGTGTTGGTTTTTTTCTGTTACACATCTCGCCATTTCTTAGTACCATCACTTGCATGGAAAAGAATGGATTGGGATTCAGCTGAGCTGTATGAAGCCATAGCAGTAAGACAGTCTGAGCTGTGAGAGGCAAGACTTTCCTTCTCCGTCTCTCTCCCTTGCCACATCATAACTAGGAATTCCACTTCCCACCTTTAAGTATTTCCCAAAATGTTCTTCTGTTTGGAGGGAAGAAGGTTGTTCGCTTTTTTAACTATGTTAAGCCCATTTTAGGGCTTACTTAAATCAATTTCAAACCAATTGCTGTCCATTCTCAGCAATCACAGAATCCATAGAAATCAAATAAAGACTGCAATGACAAAAAAAGGAAGAAATGTGTGTGGCAATATAAGTTACCTTGGTTGTGTTGTGATGTCATGATCCACATTTTATCACTAAGTATCCACATTCAACAAAGTAGCAAAAAAGCACTCTGAGGGTACAAAAACTGATTTACACGCAAGCTGGGGTTACAGGTTGCCCAACCCTGCATTAAAAAGACCATACACTTCCTGTTCCTCATGGCACTTAATTCCTTTTCTTATCACAAAGCCCAGAAACATCATAGAGAAAATAATTGCAATAATATTTTACTGATACTAGTTCAGAATCTTTCCTTTCCTCTCTCCTACCAACTAGGAAGGGAGAGGAGATGCGCATAGAATAGATTAATGCCAGAGTAAGCCATCCCATGAGGGACAAGCTGGAGAAAAAACACTGATGTCTGAGGCAAAAGACAAGATGGCACTAGGACCGTTCCACACTTAGAGGCTGACTGGATTTAGAATGCCAGGTTTGGAACAAGCTAAGGCCTTAAAGAAAACTAGTGTGGCGTGGTGGTGAAGGCACCAGCCTAGACATCAGTTCTAGTCCTGCCGGTAGCATGAAGCCAGCTGGGTGACCCTGGACCAGTCCCTCTCTCTCCGCCCTAGGAAGAAGAAGGCAAGGGCAAACCACTTCTAAAAAACCTTGCCAAGAAAACTTCATGGACTAGTCCCGGCAGTCACCAGGAGTCAAGAATTATTGGAAGGAAGGAAGGAAGGAAGGAAGGAAGGAAGGAAGGAAGGAAGGAAGGAAGGAAGGAAGGAAGGAAGGAAGGACACTCTTGAAGCAACTTCAGACTGTGCTTTCAGTCCTGTCTTGTTTATTTACAGATTTATATTGTGCTCATTCCCAATGCCTCTGGACAGCTTACCAAAATATAATAGCTAACACGTTTATCAAAGCCACTACCATAAAATCCATAAAGCTCTAAAACACTAAAAAACCTGGGTGAAAACATTTGAATTTGCTGAGCATAGTTATGCTTTGGGGAACTAGGGCTATTCAGGCTTTTCAGAGCCTGCTGAGAAAAAAGGAGGGAAGAGGATGTGCATCCATACTGAATGTACATAAGGTGTTATGCAGCCATGCTGAATGAAGCAAAATTTGTCTCTCAAAGCTTCATTGGGATATACTGTACATCCATTCTACAGAGCAGATTTTTAGCTGGACCTGGGAATTGTGGGAGGTCCCACCAAATCAGCATGCCACATTAGTTCACTCTAGGATGCAAATTCTCTATGTGCTTCTGGAGAAAGCTGTTTGTTGCCCCTCCCACATTCCTCACTTCCTCCTCCTTCACCACCTGGGAAGGGAACATGCGGCTCCAGCTCTTCCATCTTGGGCCATGCAATGGGCCTTGAATCAGGAGGTTCCCCCTTTCTCCATGCAGCCGGCAGCAGCAGTGAGGGCTGAGGGTCAGTTCAGGTTAGGGAAAAGAAAGAAGAACGAGAATAATCTTTTCTGAATGGATGTAACTGGACCAAATAAAATGAGTAAGACTTCTTTCTACTTACTTCTTTTTAAGCTCTGCTCCATTCAATGGTCCTAGCTGTCCACTAATGGCTTCAGGAATGTAGTTTAAGAAAGAAAAACAAAATGTTTTAACTCCAGTGGCCATTGACAAATCTCCAGAACAAGAAGATGGGGGGAAAATTATAAACTTGCTTAATCACTGCAACAGAATGAGAAGGGAGATTATGCATAGGGCTTGTGCAAGTGCTCAAAGAAGCTAACAAGGAGTCTAGCTTGAAGGAAAGCATGCTCCAAACACAGATGCATGTTTAAAATGTCAGTGAGAAAATTAAAAAGAAAAAGGGCATGTCCATTAAAAAAAGAAAAAGGCTTAAGAATAAGTTTTAAGAATGTCTATTTCTAAGCATTACTATGAACTGATGCATTCTTCTCTGCTGCAGATATTTATTTGTTTAGGTTGCAAATGAATGTGATTATTTTTGATGTGTGACAGTTCTTTGTAAACGGGAAGATTGTTTTCCAAAGAAGCTTACAGATTAAAAAGTCTATAGTCACAGACTTCCCTAAGTTCAAAACTTCTCAGAGAAGTTGGGCAGAGATTCATGTTAGGAGGATCAGCAAATGCGGACAAATCTATTTGGATTAAGTCCTATTGCTAGCTGTGATTGCTTAAATACTCCCAATCTGATCCAAAATAGGAATCTCTACTTTCAGGAAGAATCTTAATTCTCTGACTAGGTTTAGTCCTGCCTGATTTGGAGTCCACATTCTTAGGATTCCTCCTACTCCCATCGTAGGAACTGTGGTAAGGACACACACACAATTTCCTTGGCAATAAATAAATAATCTATAATTTCCTTAAGTACACAGTAGGAAAATTAGAGAAAATATGTATGCAATTAGCTTAGAAAACAGAAGCAGCAAGAAAAATTACATACTTACAAGCACAACTACATAATGTTAATGATTACCCTTGGCTAATGGAAGAACATCAGGGTATATTTAGGATACAGAATGGGTGTGGCCTGATTATAAAATGTTTTGCTTGACATGACATTTTAAAAATATACTGAAATATTTGGGTACTTCCATACCCTCTTATTTTTAAAAAAATGTTTTATAAGCATTAAGCACAATACTGCCAAAATTAAAATACTTTTACATGATAAGCATTTCAATCATAGAAGAAAATGTAATTCTAACTCATCTGGTGTAACAAATCTTTGCTAAAGAAGGTCCAAGGTTCATCTTCTAAGAGGATCAAGGAATAAAGGAGAAGAAAAGACGTTTATCTGTCTGAGTCCCTGAAAAAACTACTGCTATTAGGGGTAGATGTTGCTATAATTGTTTGTTAGATTTATATCCCACCTTTTCTCCAGGTGTTCAAGGTACCTAATATAGGGATCTCCATTTTATCCATACAACCTCTAGGTAGGTTCAACTGAAAGAGAGAGGCAAACAGAGAGACACAGACAGATTGGTCAAAGACTCCCAGTGAATTTCCATGGCTAAGGGTGGACCTGACCTGTGTCTTCCAATGCTAGTCCAATACTTTAGCCACTACACCATATTGTCAAACTAATCCATTACACAAGATTGATACTTGCTTAGATGGAAAAAGATTGCTTCTCATGCTCCTTTCTTGCATGGAAACAAGCAGTCTGTGAAGATTCTCCATAGTAATTGAATTGGCCATTGGATTTCTCACAAATATGTGGTACAGCAAGAAAATACAGAGTGGCTAGGAACCAGTGTGGTATAGTCATTAAAGTGATAACAACAATAACAATGAATTATGCTACTTTATCAAGCCAAGGAAAGGAAACCCTCCAGACAGCATAGCAGTCAATGGGCCAAAGATGTTAACTGCATAGGATGTGCCCTGAAGCTGTGTGCTTAGCAAAGAGGAGAGCTTGGGTTATGAAAGAAGGTTCCAACCCAATTCAAGAGATTCCAAGACTACAGTCACACTTAAAGAGGAAAAGAAGTAGATGTTATTGACAAACTCTTACCCTTTGAACAATGTAGCCCATGGGTGAGCTCTCTTGTCCCATACATTTGGATAGGATTTTAGAAATATATTTACAAGATATGATTACCATCTAAGACATCTGTGATAGCCATTTATTATTTGTTAATAGCTTGTTCCTAATCACCCTGGAATCAACCTATTCCCCCACCCAGTGAAGGGATTTAGGTTGAGTGCCTGATGAACTTTTAATCTTAAAAGGTGCAGTCATGATCCTTACCAATTTTCATTCATTGTGTCTTCCGTAAAACTCCCTCTCACAACATAAGGCATTCAGAAAAACTCAGTAATTACAAAATTTCATCCAATAAAACTTGTTCATAACTTGACAGCCAAACCACTAAGCAAATATTAGTACAAAAAGTACACACAACAGCTATATGTATCTAAAACACTGCCCTGCAACGCACCAAATAGTGTACTGTATATATCCATAATTAAAATAAAACAGGCATTAACCTAGGAACTGTCAAGATTCGGAAGAGTAGGGTGGGATAGCCAAGCCCTACAGTAACCCATTGATCAAAGAAAAGATCTTTCAGTCCCTTTTAAAGGTCATCAAACTTTCACAGAGACAGAAGGAAGGAAGGAGCTGATTCCAGAGTCATGAAGGCAGGTCCCTGAAGCACCAACACTGGAGATTGTGTCCCTGGAGGGAGGAACAGAAAAAAGGCCCTGCTTGGAGGAAAGTAAGGAAGAAACAGGATTGTAAGGAGAAACAAAAGGAGGCAGATATTGGACTGTGTTAGGTTCAAATGCTCGCTCACCATGAAGCTTCCTAGGTGTCTTTAGGCAAGTCATTATCTCCAGCCCAACCTACCTCACAGGCTTGTTGTGGGCATAAAAGGAAAGGCATGTAACTGTTGGCATTTCCTTGTTTTTTGCAAGGAGCAAGCCATTAAGTTACTATGGTAACAAATCACTCTGGGAGAGTCAGAAGGTCAAACTTAAGTATCCTTAGTTTTGGATGTGAAAAGATGACCATATAAGGTAAAGTAAGGTAAACTACTGCAATGCGCTCTACATGGGGCTTCCCTTGAAGAGTATCCGGAAGCTTCAGCTGGTCCAGAATGCAGCCGTGTGGGCCATTTTTGGTGCCCCTAGGTCGGCACATATAACACCTTTGCTGCGCGAACTGCACTGGGTGCCAGTTTGCTTCCGGGTCCAATTCAAGGTGTTGGTTATCACCTTTAAAGCCCTACATGGCATGGGGCCAGGTTACCTGAGGGACCGTCTCAGCCCCATTACATCGGCCCACCCCACCCGATCATCCAGAGAGGGCATGTTACGGACCCTGTCCGTAAGAGAATTTCATCTGGCGGGGTCCAGGAAACGGGCCTTCTCTGCAGTGGCCCCCGCCCTTTGGAACATCTTGTCATGGTCACCGTTGCGATGTTTGCTCCATCGTAACGGTTCGCATGCCAGAGTGTTGATGCGTGTTCCTGGCTGGGAGGGTGCTGCTGATAAACCTTGTACGGGGAGATGTGTGGGGCTGTGCCAGGAAGGAATGTGTTCGGGTTATCTCTTAAATGTCAAGGTCTTTTTGCCCGTCGATCAGCAGAGCTCATTAGGAGCACCTGGGAATGTGGGATTGTTCTGTATGCAAGGGATGGGGGATTGTTGTTGGAAACGGAGCTATTTAGTTTGAGTTTAGGCGCGCTTTTCTCATTCTCAGCTTTCTCTCTGTTTGCACCTTATTCTAAATAAAACCAGACCTTAAACTTAGATTTGGAGTCTGAGCATTTTATTCGAGTAGGGCAATCGTTACATAAAGCTGAGAATCATTCCACGAACAAACCTCGCTAGTCTCTACCAAGAAATTTTCTTGAGAGAGAAGAAGTTAGCAATGGCAGAATTGGGGAAGGAGTCAACGGGGTTTGGGGAGGTGACCAGACAGCTCTTGGAGACGGCATTCCCGAGCAGGGACTCGAGCCCCCTCCCATCCCACCCCGCACCCCATTCTAGAGATTCAAGCTCCAGCCCGGAGGAGAGGGAACTGACGGATGAGGGGCTCGCCAAACACCAACAGTTCCTGTGGGATGCCCTGGCAGACCCCCGGCCGGGGACGTCTCGCACCACATGGAAACTACGATGCCCACAGACTCCCGAAAGAGAGTCCACAAAAGTGTCGGGGAGTCAGCAACCTGAAGTGCCGGGGCTGGAGGACTCCACCATGCCAGATAGGATCAGAGCCCTTGAGTCCAAAATCGAATCCATGGAGTACATGCTACGCTCCCTTTCAACCGCAGTGAGTGACCTGGTAAAGGTCGTTACTGGTCCAGGGGCAGCAGGGGGTCCCAGCATCCCAGCAACTCCATCGCCGGCTCCGAGGGGAAGGGGCCGGCCACGGGACTTTTCCCCGGCTCTCCGTGGTTCCACTCCGGTGGTAGTTACCCCGGCTCGTCCACCAGTTGGGGCCCCTCCGAGCGGCGGGGTAGCTAAGGACTTTTCAGTGAAGTTCGATGGCGACCCCACAAACTTGTCATTCTTCCTTACCAACGCGACGAATTATATGCAACAATGTGGACATTGTTTTACCTCAGAAGGGGCTAAAATCACGGTTATTGCCACAAAACTGAAGGGCAGAGCTGCTGACTGGTATGTCCAGTTATCCGAATCAAGAGCCCCAGCGCTGGCTGCCTTCAATACCTTTCTAGCCGCTTTGAAACGGTATTTTGAGGATCCCCTTGCTAAGGAAAGGGCTAAGGATGCTCTAAAGGAACTGGTTCAGGGACAAAAGTTGGTTGCTGATTATGTCCTAGAATTCAGAGTTTGGCAGGGAAAGTTCCCAAATGGTTGGAGGCTACCTTGATCAATAGATTTAAGGATGGCCTCAATCGGGAGGTGTTGCGGTGGGTGCTGTGCAGAGACGATCCAGACTCACTGCATGATTGGATCTGGCCAGGAAGGCTGAGCGTGCCCAGTGCACCTTTATGCAAGCTACAAAAGGAGACAAGCCCCCCTCCAGTGGGAAGGGGCCGAGGATGCAATCTGATTCAAGCTGGGCTGAGGAAAGGCAACGCCGTTTCGCCCGGGGCCAGTGCATCAAGTGTGGCAAACCGAGTCACCGCGCAGCAGAATGTCAAAAAGCTAAGACAGCGGATCGCCCCTCTAAACCAACCCAAAAGATACCACAAAAGGCACCTAACCCTCCTCGCCGGCTGGCAGGGGCGCTGGTGACCGCGGACGAAGAGGATGATGTATACTTTACAGGAGACGCTTTGGCCGCCCTGGAGCAGCCGGCGGGAAACGCCTTCCACCTGCCTTAAAGAGTGCCGCTGGGCAGGTGGTGGAGAATGGGCGCAATACCAACATGGTGAGTGCTGATTGCCCCATCCTAGCTGTAAAGATCCAGTTGGCCTGCCGATCCAAGACCGTCGACGTCTGGGCTTTGGTCGATTCAGGGTGTTCCAGATGTTTAATCCATCCCGACCTGGTCGCTGCTTTGGACTTGCCCTGCTTCCCTCTCCCAAAACCGCTGATTTTTCAGCAGCTTGATGGTTCCACGGCGGGAGGGGGTCTGGCCACCCAGTTTACTGGGGAGGTTACGTTGCAAATGGGCACGCACATCGAACTGATCCAGTTCATAGTTACCCCAGTGGGCAATCCTTTGGTTGTTTTGGGGATCCCCTGGCTAACTGGGCACAACCCATACATTAATTGGAAAACCCATACTCTAACGTTTGAGGATGGGTTCTACCAGGCTCCTGTTGTGGGGAGATCCCTCACTTTGGCTGCGGGGAGGGCTGAAATTGTCGACTCTCGAGCTCCCTCTCCCCCCATGGAGGGACTGCCGGCAAGGTACTCTGACTTTGCTGACGTCTTCGGGGAGGAGGAGGCTGACCAGTTACCCCCCCATCGCAAGACTGACTGCCATTGAGCTTCTTCCAGACATTCCCTTGCTCAAGCCGAAGATTTATCCTATGACCAAGAAAGAACTAGAGGCGTTACGGGATTTCATTGATAAAAACCTGGCTAGAGGTTTCATTGAACCAGCAAACTCCCCGGTTGGGGCTCCCGTTTTATTCTGTGAGAAAAAGGATGGCACCCTAAGACTGTGCACGGACTATCGTGGGTTAAATTCCGCCTCACTCTCGAACAAGTACCCTCTGCCTCTCGTAAAAGACATGTTAGCTCATTTGTCCACTGGTAGAATTTTTTCCAAGCTTGACCTTCGCGAAGCATACTATCACATTTGCATCCAGGAGGGGGATGAATGGAAAACGGCTTTTAATTGCCCCTTGGGTTCGTTTCAATATAAGGTTCTTCCTTTTGGCCTTGCAGGAGCCCCAGGGGTTTTCATGCAGCTGATCAATGAGGTGTTACATGAACATTTGTTTAAGGGGTTTTTGGTTTATTTGGATGATGTTCTCATCTATACCAAAACTGAGAAGGAGCACGAAAAGCTCCTTACACAGGTTCTCACCAAGCTCAGGAAAGCTAGGCTTTATACTAAACTTTCTAAGTGTGAATTCCATAAGTCCCGCTTAGATTACTTGGGCTACAGGGTTTCTGACCAAGGCATTGAAATGGATCCTGTGAAGGTTCAGGCGGTTCTCAACTGGGAGCGCCTGCGCACCCATCGCCAACTTCAAAGTTTTTTGGGGTTCGCTAACTTTTACAGATCCTTTGTCCAGGGGTTCGCAGAGATTGCTCTGCCCCTGACTGATTTGTTGCGCACCAAAGGGGTCGGGGAGACACGCAAAGAAAAAAACCCGGGGGCCGTGCTCAATTGGACTCCTGCCTGTCAGGCTGCCTTTGATCAGTTAAAAACCCTTTTTACAGCGGAGCCCATTTTATCCCACCCTGACCCTGAGCGGCCTTTTGTTGTTCAGGTTGATGCTTCTGATTTTTCTATTGGAGCTATTTTGTTGCAAAGAGATTCTGCTGGGCTTTTAAAGCCTTGTGCCTATCTCTCCCGCAAGTTTTCTGAAACGGAGAGGTGCTGGCATGTTTGGGAAAAGGAGGCTTTTGCGGTTAAGGCTGCGTTGGAGGCTTGGCGTCACCTTTTGGAGGGGGCTACTTGCCCTTTTGAGGTTTGGATGGATCACGCAACCTAGAGGCGCTCCGCATGCCCAGGCGTCTCAGCCCAAAGCAGATATGCTGGGCTCAGTTTTTTAGCCATTTTAATTTCCAACTTAAATTGCCCCTGGAGGTGAGGCAGGCCCCTTCACTCCTAACCTTCCGGAAGGCCCTGAAGACTTAGTTCTGCCATCTCACCTGGGGCGGGAAAGTGGGTAACCATTCTTGGGGGTGGCTCGCACCCTAGAGGCCCTCCCACCAGCTTGGAATTTTATACCCTCTTGGATTTTACATTTATTTATTGCATTTTATAATAATTGTAATGGGTCCGGTTTTATGAGATTTTAACATTTCTGATTGGAGTTTGATTTTATTGTAAACCACCCAGAGTCCCTCTTTTGGGGGAGATGGGTGGTAATTAAATTTGAATAATAAATAAATAAAATAAAGCTTTTAATTGCCCTGGAGAGGTATTTTCCTGGGCTTGTTAGTTTCCTTTCTACCTGCCTTCCTCCCAGTCCTCCCTGAGCACGTGTGAATGCATAAGCTTGTAAAGAAGCTTGACCGCCTCTTCCCTGCATCATCAGCCTGTCCCACCCGATCATGCAGAGAGGGCATGCTATGGACCCCATCGATAAGAGAATTCCATCTGGCGGGATCCAGGAGGTGGGCCTTCTCTGCAGTAGCACACGCCCTTTGGAACATCTTGCCCCCGGAGGTGAGGTTAGCCCCATTGCTCCTGGCCTTCCGGAGAAATCTGAAGACTTGGCTCTGCAACCGGGCTTGGGGGAGGGAGGAGAATAGTCATACTTGGGGTTGGCTAGTGCCTTGAAGTGCCCCTCCTACATAATTACTGAAGGAGATCACAGCCATCTGGATTTTATTAGATGGGGTAGTTGAGAAATTGTTTTAGAGGGATTTTATTGGAATGTTATTATATATTTATTGTTTTATATTGTAAACTGCCCAGAGTCCCTCTGGTCGGAGGAGATGGGCGGTGACAAATTTGATAAATAAATAAATATGTTTATGTAAGAAGCTTTCTGTAAATACATTTATTTTTATAGAAATGCCTGGTGTGTGATTTTTCTGATCTCTCGGGCCAAACGCTTTCCAGCACTCTGCCACAATAACTGACAAAACACAATGAAATTGGGATGCTGAAATGGAGATTTCTAACTGAGGCAAGGAATGAGTGCTGAGCAGATGAGGAACAAAAGAGGTATCCTCTCCCTCACATTTCACTTCAACCAGGAAGTCTCTGTGTGGTTGATCTCTCAACCAGAAATGTGCCTGCCTTCCAAGATTCTTGTAAGGGTGAACACATTCAAAAGAACCCACGAACATCAGATATTCCTATTACCAAATTGTTTGGTTAAGTTCTTATTGATTGTTGGTCTGTTGACAATGTAACCTTTTTTTAAGAGGAGATTTCAGCACAGCCCTCTCTTGCAGGTGAAATTGGTTCTGAATGAGCCGAATGAAGAAATTTCCATTTTAAGGCCTTTTCTGCTTCACTTTGCCTTTTCTGGCACGTGTTTCTCAGTGTGTACAGACTACTTTGGGGACCTGGAGCAGTAAGTTACAAAGATGGAGCATGACAGTCACAATAGCACAAACTATTAGCTAGACCTCAACTCTATTACAGTTCTATGTTTGGCGACACAGAATCAAGAGTCTCAAGGATACAAGGTCGAAGGTAGCAAAACATTACATTAATCTGTTCTGTTTGTAGGCACAAGTGTATCCATCTCCGGGTGTAAGATTGCTCACTGTTTAATTATGAAACATCAAGAGCTAACTATATAATTAATAAACTGTAGTCCTACACAGACACACACACACACACACACACAAACAGAGATGATGAAGTATCATTTCATTTCACCTTATTTCCTATGTTTTATTAACCCAGTAGTTATTGGTGGGAAGTAGTCTGCTCCAATTGCTCATAATAGTACTAAATTACTTGAAGGCATCTTGGTAAATTGTTCCTCTTTCTTTGATTGTCCCTATGAAAGCAGTGTCAGAAAATCGATCTAAACAGCAAAATTAATATACCAATTCAATTCAAAGTAGTTAGCTTCAGTATTTGGTGAACGCAAACCAATGCAGTGAACTAACGTTTGCAATACTTTGAAATTTATATTAACCACAGGATTAAACAAAACAACATGAAACAAAGATTATTAATTTACTGCAACATTATTTCTGAGTATTATTTATTAGCAGCAGCAGAATTAAATTCTGAAGAATGCTTTGAAATTTACATTAACCACAGGATTAAAAATACAAAACAAAACAAAAATTATTAATTTACTGCAACATTTTTTTAGTATTATTTATTAGCAGCAGAATTAAATTCTGGAGTGCTTTTATAGGGCAACATATTGTATGTAATTGTAACATAATATATTTAGTGTAATTATATAATATTTAATGTAATTATAATAATAGAACAGCTTAAAATAATAGTGTAAAAGAACAGCAGTGGAAAGATAGAAATGCTCCTCTTGTTTTTCTGGATTTGCCACTCAGCCATTGGGAATAGAATGGTATACAAATGTTAGTAACAAATGCGAAGGAAGGAAGGGAGGGAAATGGTCAAATTTACTGAACTGGTAACAGATAAAAGTAATAATAGAAAAATGGTTTAAAAATGGGCTGTAATAAATTTAACAGCTAGACTTCTTCTTGCAGGATGGAAATTAAGAAGAAATGGTGTTCACTGCCCTACCAGTATTTTTTTAATCTCACCTACTTGAAGCAATTTCTTTGTTCTTGTTTAGTTCAGCTCCAGGGTCCATCTGAATTTTCCTCACATCATGGTTGGTGTTGAGGACAGGGAGGATTTGAAATTCCACAGTTACAGCATCTCATTTCCAATGTTCTAGACTTCCTATATCCCCAATCCATCCCTTTGGTCTCCAGTGCTCCAGAACTTCCCAGGGTTGTGAGACAGAGCTGCCCTTAACATTGGGGAGCAGTCCAAGGGCTGCAAAATGGGTGGGGATGCATTACACAAATGGACAAGGCTGAGGGTTTTTTTTGACAGAGTTGTGGCAGAGTTTAGGTGTCTTTGTTGTTTTTGTTTAACTCATGCCTATTTTAGGACTTATGTGGGAAAATTAGTTCTCAACTTTCTGCAGTTATGTTCAGAGTGGATTCCAACAGGGATAGGCAGCTCTGCACCCACAAGCTGCCTATTTCTATTGTAGAGCACAGAAGATCAGGACTGGATGCTTTCTTCTGAGATCAGAAATCTCTTCCAAATTCAGAGTGAACGTCTGGAGTTATGTAGTCGCATCTGGGATAGATCATCCTGGAGAAAGTCTCTCACTGCAGTCACTAAGAGTCGACACTGATTTGTGGCACATCAGTATTATCATTTGGGATATGATATCCTTACTGGATCTGCTGCTGATTGAATATCCATAATCAGAAAATGCTTATTAACATCTCTGGGTCCCCCTGGAGGGAGATATCCTGTGGAATGACCACTGCTGTCAGCCATTTCTACAAATGACCTGGAGAAGGAGGGCTGCTTCTCAAATCTGCTGCAGTCAAGATGTTTTATGTCTGCAACATTATCATGATCTACTAAATAAGTAACACTATTTTAAAAAAAGGAATATGTTTGATCTATTTTTAATCAACTCATTCACAGAGCAGTTAGGTGGCAGTGGAGAAGAGAAAAGTCATACTTCTAAAGAGCTAGTGTAGCCTTACGGGGGGGTGGGGGGAAGTAATAGCAACCACCTATTATGATCTGGTTTATTACTAATGCACCAGGTTGTCTGAACACTGGTGGCATGCTTTTGAGTTTTTGTGGAAGTCTCAATTTTTCAGGTACCCACTCCATTTTTCCATGTTATTGTTATGCTGGTCCTAAGCTTCAGATGGCAAGGTGAAAGACAAAGACAAAGTGGATGCAAGATTTGCATCATCCTTCTCACGTATATGAAGCAGCAGTCAACACTAGCGAATAACCAGCCAACCTAATATGTGCCAGTCTTCCAGCTAAACCCTCTCTCTAGATTCTTCAGGGAACAGTGCATCTGCTTGACCAGGTGCAACGTGTATGGTAGCATGTCCAAACAAGGCATCCATTCACAGCTACTCACTGCATCAATACCAGCAAAAACAAGAAGCAAGTGTAGGAAGATGTAGCCATGATATTATATGTCTTCATTTATGTTGGGACCACTTCGTTATTTCCATGTAAACCACAGTGGTTCATCCAACACCACCCCAGGGCCTTTTTTGTGTTAGAAACCCTGCAAGAAACACTTTTTAGGGGGAAAAAAACCTTATTTCCACTTTGTCGTATGTGAATGTGCATAAATATCTCCGGTGCTGCTGGAAATCCTGTGCTTACAGATTGGCCAAGAGCTGGGCTCAGGCCTTTATATCGGCAGCTGAAAAAGTGGAAGAGGATTTGGGAAGTAAATCATTCCATTTCTTATTCTGTATTCCCCCCAACCCTAAAAATAATCTAAAATCATCATCTGAGGGCTGATTCCCACCATTTTCAGGGCTTTGGGAATTCCAAATAATTGGAATCTCCCAGAGATCTTCAGCTCTTATTCCCACCCTTAAATTAAAAACAAAAACAAAAACCCTGCACTGCTAAAATTAAGCCATTTGCAATTGAACTTTGGAGATGTGATTTCAGGAAGCTGGGGGGCTGCAAATCACATGCTAGGACACCACACATGGCCTGCGAACCAGAAGCTGTCCTCCCTATTCTATGTAGTCCACAGTTTCTACCTATTGCTGGGCATACTCTATGTAGCAGAAAGATTCCGTGTCTTCCTCTGCTTAAATAGGTGGTGGGTTCTGCTGATTACTGCAGAAGTTTGGGGTGCTGATTGGCCCTTAGTTTGAGTTGGGGGAGATAACAATTCCATTTTCTTTTTTGTGAGAGGGCTGCTACAGCATGCAGCCTTGTGAAGTGACCTGCTGCGACAGCATTTGGAGGAGGGAGGAGGCACAGATACTGGAATAGCAATAGCAGGAAACACAACAAAGAAATAAACTAAGGCTTAATTTGTCTGTTGAAGCTCAGTTTCTGATTTGGGATTTTCAGCTGCAAAGGATACTTTTGCTTAGAATGACTCCTTCACAACCCTGTACCTTGCTATACTATAAGAGGATTTTGCTTAAAAACAGGTGTTTTTTTTTACCCCAAATCTATCAAGTCAACAGCCCTCCAAAATGATGCATATCAATAGAGCAGTATGATTTTTTTTAAGAAGGAAAGAAATAAACATAGCTTATTATTATTAGCTGAGAACCCTAAAGTTTGTGCTTTTGAGACTCCTGTTCCGTGTAAGATAAGAAGTATGTTTCATTTCCCAGCCATGATAAAAATGTTTTGAAGTTGTAGAGAGACTTTGTCTTCTTCAGCACCAAAGCTGATTTTGCGCATGACTCTGTATTGTCAAACACTCACACAAACATACACAAATGCACTGCATATAATTTGTACCTCACAATTCCTTTCCTTTTAACAAATAGGATTAAACTCATATTTGAACAGAAGGAAAAAAGCAGTTCTTGAACATTTCTTAGTTATCTTGATTTAAACCCTTTTAAAATGAGAAATCACAAACGTTGGACAAATACAGTTTGGTCTCAAGTTTATCTGATGGATGAGCAACAAAATAACTATTCAGAGGCTGGCCATGAGGAAAAGAGAATCTTTATTACAGCCAGACACTGAACAAAACGCTTTCAGTCTTGTTGCTTAAACTAGATTTCAATAAGCGTAATAAGTGTGCAGGAGCACATGAAAACCTCCTGTGGTATTTATATTATCTCACCATCGTTTTAAATGCAAGGGATTTTCAGACAAAAAAGCCTGCTAAAATTGGACGTTGAGAGGCCCTCTGAAAATGCGTTCACATGGTCCCTGCCTCCAGGCTTCCACCCCAGCAACACACAAAGTTACTCTGTGTCCCTCTTTCTTCTCTGCTTACTACGGCGTTATTTTCTGAGAAGCGATTCATGGCAAAGAATTTCTGCCTCTGAGATCTTGGGCCTAGACTGATGCCACGGGCCTTTCCCCCACCCCAACAGCCTTTTGTTTTGCGCCCAAAGAATTGCTCCATTCATTATCCCCACAGATGCGTGGCCTGGAGGCCGAGGGAGTCAGTAAAAACAACAAGAAGCTGAGTTCTCCACCAGCCTAAGCTATCATTATCTACACAAGAGATGATGAGTTTGTAATGAAGTTGACGAGGCTTATTCAGACACTCACAGATTGGCAAGAGGATAAAAAGTATCTTCAATTTTCATGTTGTCTGATGTTGAAGTTAGCTGTCATCCGGCACTAGATTAGTCACACTCTGAGGCTGGGCTTTGGAGAAGGGGTCAGAACAAAGCTACTGTACTATGGTATTTCACAGTCAGAGGAACAGAAGCATAATAAATGTGCTCTGTAATTTAAATCAAGGAGCTGCTGTGGGAAACCGCTGCTTCTTTCACTTGAGGAATTAGTGCTATGCACTGGGCTGCTTGACACCGCATAACATATAAGAAGTCTGGACAACTTTGCTCTCAAAATTGGAATGAATACTGTGATTATATTCGATGAGACTCTCCTGAAACCAGCAGACAAAAAAGCTTCCTTCTTCGTAGAGGATACATTAGATTATGTGTGTGTCATAGGCTTTGTCTTCATTGGTAATTCAATTGAAAAACTGGTTAAACATGGATGAAATTTTAATTGGAAACATTTCATGCTCAGGCAATATAGAAAGCTTTTGATAAATGCTCCATTTCCTCCCAAGTAAAGTTATATACATTAAATAATCCACAATTTACTGCCATGAATCATTCTAATCACGCTACGTAAAATGTATCAGTTACGTTTCTAAGGAACTAAATAAATTGTTTATAATTGCAGAATGCATTAAAGCTGTCATATTTTGGAAGGAAAGAAACATTTCTCTGATGGTTCAGTGAACGGCCATAAAACCATCCAAGCTGCAGAAATGAAAGGCAACGTTTCTTTGGCTTCTTTAAGGGTTTGATTCTGAGAGGGGAAAAAAAGCCTATGTACAATTTATACTGAATTTGGTATCTGCTGTCAGGCAAGACATCCCATCAAAAAGTTTCACCACCAGCTATCGTCTCATCCACAGATGCAGTTCTGGCTTCAGTTTCAGCTGAATGCCGTTGTTCAAGATGCTACTTGTGTGTCTCCTAGTGGAAAGGGGCTTTGTTTCTGTCCCTCTTCCCCTTCCAGCTCGGTGTGTAAGAGGAAATGTCACTCGCTTCCAGGCCCCCTTTCTTTCAAGACACCTTATGAAGATGATAGCTTCATAACAAATGGTCCATGAGAGATTAAGGAGGGAACAGAGAAAGAGAGAAAGAAAAAATGCCTGCTCAAGAGAGTCAGCATTGCCACAGTGCTGCTGCTGGTTTTTCTGATCTGTTGCAATTGCCTTGACTCAGCAGAAGGAAAGAAAATAAAGACTTTGGCAAAAGCTTTGCAGAAGATCTCTAGCCCTGATGCTGATTATCGATCAGATGATTAAGGCAGATGAAGAGGAGGTTTTATTTTTTTTAAGCAGAGGCTCTGATTATGTCTCTAGTGTGCCCCAAAAGGGGCTGAAGAATCAATATACTCAATCACAGTGGAAAGCATTTCTCTGTCAGTCACACTGACTGAAGTGATTAGAATTGAGTCGTAGGACAATGAATAACTCCGCACTGGCTTCCTTTCCCTCTTTTCCACCTCATAGGGAATCTAATGAACTCTCTGGCGCTGCTACTTCCAGCATCTGCCAGGCAGACAAATTAGCATTCGGAGTCACAAGGCTATTTTACTCCAGCTAGTTCATATTTTACCTTCAGTGCATGGGTGCTGTTGCTGGGTAAGGAAAGGGAGTCAGACTGTGACTTCCAAACCCATTACAGTAAGCACCACTGGGCAGACAGCTATTTCCTTCACAGCATTAACCTGAGCTAAGGACAGCTGGCACTTTTCCCCATGGTTAGTGGGGTTAGTGCCTACATTACACACTGATACTGGAGACAGTGATAAAAGAACTGCAAAAACCGCAAGGCAGAATATACATCCCCACCCAATAACTTTTATAAAAGCAGTTGTGGCCAATAAGATAAGGATGAACTATTATTTTGAGCAGGTGGTTTGGTCGGGGTTTTGTTTAAACCCCTTGGCATAAGTGAAGCCCCAATGGGTGGGTAGGGAGGGGGGACCTCCTGCACTTCTCCCACTCAATAGTTTCCCCTTAGCATTATAGGCTGCTGCATTCATATAACCACACCCATTCACCCTGGGTATTGAGTGAATTGCTGGGTATTGTTTGCACAATACTTTCACCAAAAGGGATTGGGCTTGCATGAGACCCTAGGGTGATTTCTTCACTAGCAACACGTAGCGTTTTCTAGAGACATCCAATCATTGTTGGGCCAACAAAACAATAGTGATGACAGATGTGATTGCACTTCAGTGGTGCTTGAGCTATGCTATAAAGATGCTATAACTTACTAGTGTGGAAATGACCTAAGCCACATAGAAATGCACCAAGATGAACACTATCAAGCTTAACATGTCATGCAAAAGGGTCTGATGGGTCTTTAACTGACCTCAATAACCATGCTGTTTCAATACAACCATGGAGGTTGTAGAACATTCAGTCTAACTCCTGTGCGTTATGAGCCTCTCCGACAAGTGGCTGTCCAGGCTCTCCTTGAATGCATTTGGTGAAGCAGAGCTAATCATAGCCCCTCATATAAGGTTGCCCTGTCAAAGTGTTCTTGCCACTAGAATGCTTTTGCTCATACACAACCTTTCCTGTAACTTAAGACCATGTCTTGCACTCTGGGCAATAGGGAGACATGGTCTTCTTCTATGTTACACCTCTTTTAGTGACTTGAAAAATGTTACCAATCCCCCCATCAAGTATGATGCCTAAAGACTAACCCTTTCCTGTAACTCTTAGTTTCTAGTCCCTTCAGCATCCTTGTTACTGGAAGTGGGATGTGACCAAAGCATTATATAGTAGTTTTTGCTTCCTCCTCTTCCTCCTCCTTGCAGCCATCCCACATTGGTGACTCACCTTCAGCTTGTGATCAACTACAATTGCAAGGTCTTTTCAAGAGTACCATTGCCAAGCCAGGTATTCCTACATCTAGTACTTGTGCTTTTTCTTTCTTTTTTCTAAGTAAGAAACTTTGTTATTTGTTTCTATTAAATTTCATTATCTTATTATTGGCCTATTTCTCTAACCAATCAAGATAATTGAGAACGCTTATGGCAGAAGTTGGCAAAACAGTGTTGGTGTTATTAGGGAATAACACACACTTCTATTAATAACCGCCCAGAGTCCCTCCTTTGGGGGGGAGATGGGCGGTAATAACATTCGACAAATAAATAAACAAATAAATATCAGTGTTAGATATACAATCTATAAAAAATTAAACACTTAATAGTGTACTTTATTTTATGTGTCTTTGAATTGTTTTCTTGTGCTTTAAAAATGTTTTTTTAATGTGTTGTACAATAAATATACACACACAGATGGATTTTCGAATTTAAAAGTATTGCCAGAGGCATCCATCAGGGCATGGTCAAAGCCTGTGATACAGTAGGCACAGTACCATGATCCCAGACCCACTCCTTTTGTACATGTGCACATGCACAAGGGACAGGGATTGGGTTGTGATATTGTGCCTGCCATCGTGAAGATTCTCACACCACCACCCTTTGCATGGACACCCATGACTACGATTGTTTCCTGAAAGATGCACAGTGATCTCAGAATGTTAGCAAACTGAAATGGACTTAAGAGTGCAGTAGGAGAATCTACAGAAAATGGGTGGGTGGGTGTATCAGTTAAGTTTCTATGGAATTGATTGATTGATTGATTGATTGGTTGGTTGTTCAAATTTATATCACTGCCCATCTTCCCCAAAAAGGAATGGCATCTGCAACTATGCAAATGAAAAATGCACCCCATTTTTCATATGTAAAAAGGGCAGGGCTCTGAATGGTCATAGCTTACATTTTAGCCCTTTCTCCCTTCCAGCAGAAACTCCTGGAATGCAGAAGATTTGATGCTATGCTAAAAAGTGGAATGTAGTGTCAACATAATAGACAGGAGGGAATTCAAAAGTAGAAATTAAATGTAAGCACGTTCTGTTGAAATACCTTTAAAAGTCTATGCATTCTTCATATACCTAATATATTTATTCATTTCATATATTTGTATAGCACTTCCAATACAGTAGCATCCTGAAGCACTTAACAATAAAAACATTAAAATGCAATAATAAAGAGAATAAATTTTAAACCCATATAAAACAGAATCTTAAAAGAGAGAGAAAGAACAGTGGGGAGAGGAAAACAATAAACAAACTGAACCATGAAAAACCAGAATATGATACACTATTAGTCTTGGCAGGCCCAGCAGGACCTTCTTCCATGCTCTTCACAATCCTGCAACAGCAAAAGCTGAACAATGGATGTTCTGACTTCTTTTATTGTTAGGGAATTCCTGTGCCACTTTCTGCTTGTGATGTGGATGTCCTTTGTCTTCTGCATGTGGTAGAGTGCAAATTTCCAGCTGCTCTGTCACCACTGAGTTGGCTCCAGATTCAATTGTACATGGGGATGTCCAAAACAGTCTAAATCTGGCCTATATCAAGATAACACGCATTCAAGAATTCAACTGTTCCCCAAATTTTCTGTGCATTTTTAAGGTGAAAAGTATGAGTAGTACTCATGTAAAAGTATGTAATTGTTCATAGTAACTTGCTGTCCAACTCTGACAAATTTCTGATATCTACTGCATGCATCTTTCTCTCTCTCTCTCTCTCTCTCTCTCACACACACACACATATATTTGTACAAAACTTTTCCTGACATACTTTAAGTACACAATTTTCTAAATATAAACCTTTAACACAACTATTCCAGATACAACCTTTTCTGTACACGGCCTCTATAGTGTAGACATTTTTGTGTGTAATTTCTGAGCCAAGGGATAAATCAAAAGGGGATGTTAATGGACTCCATGAATAATGTTCCTACTCATGCAGTGACAGTTCATTTTGGCAGATCAGGCCATTTCAGTTGAAAAAAATCTGTGACAAGTTTTTTTTGTTTTTACATCTATAATGATGCAACAGGTAGGCCTACCGAAATAATTGGAAATTTATGTTAGTCATAATGAACTCAAGCCTCACAGGCAGCCCTACTCTAAGTTGGAATCCAAGTTGCTCTGGGCAAATGAACTCACTCAATTAGCACTGGTACTGTATTGTGGCGTTCTTAAGAAGTAAACATTCATTAGCTATTATAGTTAGTTATAATGTAATATAAAGCCAATCTAGTTCGTTACTGTTACCCTGAGACTAGTCAGGATCATAATGAGAGATGTGCAAAGAGCAGAGCAAAAATAGCATGTGTAAGTGCTAGAGTTCTTGAAGGGGTCCCATTGTCTTTAATTAAATTGGTTCCAAATTCACTTCACTTTGAAGTGCAAGGAGTCATAATTTCTCCCCCAAACACGGTATCATTGAAGTTTTCCCTTAGCCCCACAGTTCTAATTACCTGCAGAGAAGGAAAGAGTTGTGCTGAAATTCAGGCTTTCTCCCCTTCATTTAGAGAGCATGGAGGAGCACCTAGGGAACTGACTGGTTTCCTGACAGTTTGATACATTCATTCATTCATTCATTCATTCATTCATTCATTCATTCATTCATTCATTCATTTATTTATTTACAAGGAGAGATGCTTACTGTCAGATAGGTGTCTCTATCTCTGCTGGGTTAAGATATGCCCCCTGGACTATGAGTTGCCATTTCTTAATAATGACAAGACTTTGAGAGCAGTTAAGCTTGGTCTCAAAGATACACAAATGTTAACAGCACAGTGACATGCTCAATTGGACTATGGAGCCATTCTTTCTTAAAAGGCATCATTCCACCCTTGTTCAGATGGTGTTTGTCCTCTCCTTAATTAAGGCCATGAGGGAATAAAACACTTTTCAGAAAAACTGATTTATATGAGCTTCAGAGAGCATGCAATATGGATTATCCTGTTTTTTGGCACTCTTTTCAAGCACTGACTCCAAAAAGCAAGTCAAAATACTATTTATCTTCTATTTGCACTCCATACTTTAATACACACACACACACACACACACAGTATGTATGTATGTGTATATATATACATACTGTGTATGTGTGTGTGTGTTTGTGTGTGTATATATATAAACTGTTTACTCCTTCCCATAAGCAAAACTATATTTAATAAACATGGTGGCCAGAGCAAGTTTTGCTCCAGTTCAGAGCAACCACTCTTCACAAATGTCTTTTTGATTTTGTTACCGGAGCTAATTCATATGTGGCATAAAAGTTGTTCCAGCTCTACTTCAGTGACAACAGGCTTGTGCTTTCAACCGTGATGAGTTTTCTGAGTTCCAGATGTGTTCATAGCTAATCCTGCTTCAAAAAAAAAAATACTGCAAAAGGAGGGAATAAGAAATATAAATTATTTACATTTTCCCTTCTCATGTAAAATATGAAGTAGCTTTCACAGGAGATTCCAAGAAATTAGCCAGCCCATTTTATTGTGTATGTGGCCAACACAATGTTCTGATCTGGTTTTATGGGTTAATGGAGGTTTGCTTCCTTGTTTTTTAAATCCAGTCTATTTTATTCACAACTTTCTGTAATATAAAGAGCTTTTGTATCTAACTTACCCCAATACATGTGTTCCTTAATATCAATTTCCTATAATTTCCTATTCCTACATACAAATCCACTTATTTATTTTCCATCCCTAATAGAAAGCAGAACATAGAAGCAACAGTGTGAAGAATACTGCCACCACATTTGTATAATGCCACCCCGTACGTTCTCAATTTCTTCTTTAAAATCCACATTAGACCAGAGCCCCATGCATCCTCCTGAAGCATCCCTACAGCAACAGTAAAAATTGCTGCCAAAATTTCAATATTTAATAAAGATGAAAATGAGCAAACATACAAGAAGTCATCATATTAATTATGGGGGCTGCACAGAACTTCAGATTCAATGCAGAGCAGTGCTCTGAAGTGTATGGGTTGTGTCCATGGTACCTATATGCAGGTCCTTAAAATCGGCACACCTCCAAAGCATAATTTTGCCTTCAAATCCAGAGCCTGCTCAGTCCTACTAAATAAATGAACTTAATTTAGAAGAATTGAAATTAATCTTGAATTTAAATTTGGTTAAATTATAGTTAACTTTGGCCCGTTTCACTAGCTTTTTTGTCCTGGGATTCTAGCCCTGGTTCAGTGTTCATAGGTCAACTATGGCTATTAGCCCCCAATAAGTTGACATCCTCTGCTTTAAAGTAAAAAAGAAGAGTTGTGAGATGCTGCAACTATGAAACACATTGTTTAGTTTAGCTCAGTGTATTGTTTCTACAATGAATGCAGTGGCATTCTTTCCACATCATACATCTTCACCCACAGCTATTTCTCAGATAGCCCTATACTCCAGATTTCAGTCTGAAACAAAATTGGATATGGACTAGAAAGGAGGGCCAACTATATTAGTATATTTGCATACCTATAAAATATTTGCATTAAATGAGCGCCAAATTCTTTTCTAAGTAATTGCTTGAGGAGAGACTTTGATGTCAGAGACACATATACAGAGTAAGTGGGTACTTGAATCTCTTTTGTATAACCAAGATGATTTGTGCCCTTGACCTATCAGCTTGACATGAAGTGGTTTCAAACTGCCTGCTAAAAACTTGTCCTCCTCACCAATACAAAAAGAGCCTTGGACAAGTGAGGTAAGCAGCCAATTCAATTTCTCAATGTGCTACACTGCTCAGAGTCCTAAATCAATGTGGCTTATTTATAGCCCACTATCAAGGTTGGTCTTGTATGGATGTATCAGGGTCACGCTTTTGTGGGAAGCACCATAAGAAGCCATAGACTGGGTTATCTACATGATGGACTACTGGCAGAAGACAGGTGGCACCTTGCGAAGATTGGTAAAAATGTGTTTGGCCAAAGCATGTTGAGCATGAATAGGATGGCTTTAAACTGTTGGAAGTAAGGATCCCAGACAAAGACTTGTACACTATAGAATTTCGGAGTGCTGTAGAAATGGGGCCTGTGAAACCATTGAGAGAAAAATCAGAATAAATAATTGGTTTATAAAGTACACTGACTTATTGTCGATATACCAATGCTCAGTGTATGGGAAATAAGATACGCTTGAGCTCAACGAGTATTTTTTAATAAAGCAAATTTTTAATAGGTATAACAGAACTGGTGGGATGATTCCCATGACTGGAAAGGTACAATTTGATGAAAGGGAAGCAACAGAGAAAGAGGCGTTCCACTGTATATGAAAAGTGCTCATGACTGTTCAGAAATCCAAACGAATGGAACTGGCAATGCTGTAGAGAGCATCTGGGTTAAAATAAGCAGAGAGAGAAATAAAAAGTGGTACTGTTTTGGTGTCTACTGTCGTTTGCCCAACCAAGAAGATGTGAATGCACCTTCCAAAAGCAAACTGCAGATCTTTCAAAGAAGCATGAAGTCGTAATGATGGGAGACTTAGGCCACCATCTGTTGGGAGACAAACTCTGCCAAGCATGGATCTTCCTGATGTCTTGCTGACAACTGTCCCCTTCAGAGGGTGGAGGAGACATTAGAGGATCAGTTATCCTTGACTTGATACCAATCAATTGGGAAGACTTGAAGAAATGGAAGTAGCTGAACCCTTGTAACACTCAGGTTCCTGATTTTAAGGGAAGCTAAAGCTGACTATAGTCAAACATGGCTCTTAAGGCTACCAAAAACAAACAAAGACAGATTTTAATAAACTCATAGCAATGATAAGTAGGATTCTATGGCAGGAGGAGGTAATGGGGAAAGAAATTTGAAATTGGTGAGCCTTCCTAAAAGAAGGAAGAATTAAAAGGATAATTGCAAGCAACTCCAATGAGGAGAAAAAATGGATGACTACAAAAGAAGCCAATGTGGCTACACAAACAGTGTATTATTGTTATTGATTAAATTTGTCTATTATCTAATCATTTCAATTGCTGGCAGTTGACAACAAAATAAAATACAATAATTTCCACAGTAAAAAAGAGCATAAAACATCCATGGTAAGGGAAAAAATTAAAAATTTACTCTACAATCCTCATAACATCAGAACCTCCAAACAACTAAAAAACATTAAAAGCCAGCAATAAGAGTAACAATAAAAAACAGAAAGCATAATTTAAAAAAAAGCATAGGGATGGTGAAGGATCATATCCCAAATGCCCTCTGGAACAGTTCAGCCTTCGTTAACTTCTGGAAGGACATTACTAAGGGTTTTATTTATTCAATTTATATAGCCGCCCATCTCAGACCAGTGACTCTGGGCAGCTAACAATAATAAAAAACAGTCAAACAATTAAAACAATACAGAAAATTAAATATAAATACAGCCAAGAGATATTAAAATCCGTCAGTGTCAGCACAACCATGAAACGGGGCCCTTCAGACACTCGGGACCCCAGGCCCAGGCACAAAGCCAGGTCTTCAAGGCCTTCCTAAAAGCTAAAAGGGTTGGGTCCATCCTAATCTCAGGAGGAAGGATGTTCCAGAGGGCAGGTGCCACAGCAGAAAAGGCACGTCTCCTGGTCCCCGCCAGCCGACATTCCTTGGCTGATGGGACCTGGAGCATGCCCATCCTGCCAGTCTAGATTGGACGGGTACAGATTGCTCAAAAAAATAAGCACCATAGCTGAAAAACAACACTTAGACTCACCCCTCACCTCATGAAAATGGGGCATTACTAACAGCTTCTTCTTGAAGGACCTCCTAGGACAAGTCACATGTTAGTTGTAGAAAGGCTTTATAATTCAAAACTAGATTTTGAATTGTACCCTACTGGTAGCTAATCCAGGCCCCACAAATTGGATGCAAGATAATCATAATGACAACCACTAATCACCAAGAGGGCCACTGCATTTTGTACCAACTATACTTCAGAGACATGTAGAGGGCACTGCAGAAATCTAACCATATGGCATTCAGGTCATGAGTCACAAAACCAGATCCTCCTGCTCTAGGAAAGGCCACAGATGGTGCACCAGATGAAGGTGGGCAAAAGCCATCTTGGCTACAGCCTCCACATGCCCATCCAGGGTAGCCATCAGTCCAGGAGGACCCCCAAGTCATTGATTTGCTTTCTTAGGGATAGCAGTGCTATCCCTTCAACAGAAAACAGTGGAGTTGACAATGAGTTGACAATGAGCAAACAGTAACTCCATCTTCCTTGGGCTCAGCTTTAGCCTGTTTCACATCATCCAGAATCTGACAAGTTTCTAGGCACTGGGAATGGATTTCATCAACATTCCCCTCTGGGCCCCAGGGATTAATAAAAGGCTGAGTATCATCAGGATATTGATGGCATTATGCCAAGAATCACTGGATGACCTTTCATAGTGGCTTCATATAGATGTTAATCTGCTGTGGGGAGATAACTTACCCCTGTAGCATTCCAGAGCCACTGACACTGAATGGAACACCCACTGAGATAGGAACAAAACCGTTGTAAAACAGTGCTACCAATCCCCAACCCCTGCAAGTGGTCCAGGAAGACAGTAAGATGGAATCAAAAATTACTAAGAGGTCTAAATGGATGCAGATCAAGGTCCCAACAAAGGTCATCCATCAACGTGATCAATGCCATCTCTGTTCTATGCCCAGGCTTGAACCTTAACTGAGACAGTTCCTGATAATCCACCTCTTCTAGGGTGCTCTGTAGTTGTCCCATGACCTTTGAGCAGCCACAGTGGCTAGCTCTCTAGGCATTGTTTCTGATGTTTGATTTCCTAGAGCTACACTCTTTCAGAGTGGAGGCTATGGAAAAATGGGTTTATGTTACAGGAAATCTGATTATGATTGAATGTTAGGGGAAATTTCCTAATAGTAAGAGCAGTTTGACAGTAGAACCATTTATCCAGGAAGCTGGTGGGTTCCTCTTCACTGGATGTGTTCAAGCAGATGCTAGTCAGACATCTGCTTGGGATGCTTTAGTGTGGATTCCTACACCCAGCAGGAGCTTGAACTAAATGGATGAAATGGCCTCTTTAACCTTATAATTCTACATATTGAGTTCTATGTATAGCTGATGTCCAAGGCATAGCCTTCTGTAGAGTCCAAAGCCTTCCACCTCTTTTGATGGATAGTTGAAGAAACAGGTGCTATCCTTCACCAGCTCAACTATGTTTTGCTTCTCACCATAGGGAACCAGTATGTGTTTTTATTTATATATATATATATATATAGAGAGAGAGAGAGAGAGAGAGAGAGAGGGAGGATGAAACTCTTGCTTGGTATAATATTTGGCAGGGGAAGGGGATGGAATGTACAATCATACTTTTTATTTTTCAAGAGGCACTGTTCAACGTTCTAAAATTTTAGAGAGTAAAATGAAGTTAAACAAAATGCACCTATCATTTGCAAAATAAAATACACAATATTTAAGAATAAATCCTATTGGATTTAATGAGATTTACTATTTCCTTGTATTGTTGCCCAGAATCAATTACAAATCACATACTGATTTCATGATGGAAATATTCCAGTTCTGTACTCCAGACACTTGGTAAACAGCCTGTATTTGTTTCTAGTGTGATAGTCCCCCCTATCTGAATTTGGCAACCAAGGCAACCTAACAGCGTTTGTGTTATCCAAATTTTACAATTCCATTTTTTGGACCAACAAAATTGTAGAATTGAAGAATAAAAAATCAGCTGTTTTTACTCAGGTTGTTCTAATATGGCCTTTTACAATGATTCCTGTAATGTCAACCCAACACTGAAAGGTAGGTTCCCTTCTGTTACTTTTTCGTATTACAGGAAAAAGCAGCCCATTCAGCTGTCTGCTCAGAGAATAGTATAATAATAACTAATAGTAAACTTGCATTTTGATTGTGAGTACTTTTTTCTTTTCCCTTTTTTACAGAACTTGAATACTTTCATCATGAAATCAGTATGTGATCTGTAACTGGTTCTGTGCAAAAAAGACGACTGGTTGAGAGATACAAGCAAGAAAAAAAACCCTGCAAGACCCTCTTTACAGAGAACAGTCAGTGATTTTTTTCCCACATTTGACTTGGATGCTTCCCCTTCTGTATGAATCTCAAATTTCCATTGCAACTTCTTCACGTGGTAAAAAGAACGGTGATTTGCCCCGACTTTATTAAGAAATGAGGGAGGGGGGAATCCAAGAAGAGTTTTTATGTGGTGCCCTATGCAGCTGACACTGTCCTTTTTGGAGAGCCAATGACTTGTTAGTACCCCTAGCAGCAGCGTGAACAGATGTGTCCCTGACAGGCGATAGATGGTCAGGGTCCATCTGGCCAGTACAGCCTGGACAGAAATGATGTATACAGCTTCATCAGTGAATGACTGTCATCAATCCTGGGCCATGGATAGCGTAAATGACAGCTACACTGCAGCTGAGGCCCAGCTGTGGGGTTGGGGAAAGGACTGATTTAAGAATGGTGGTAATCAGGAAGGTATCGTCTCCTGGACTTTAATTTGTATCTTTAACCTCCTCTAAATATCTCTCCGGATAGTGTGCCGAGCAGGTATGTGTTTTTAAAGAGCCTGATCATAGAATTAGCTTCCAAGTGTCAGCCATTCTCTGCTCTCCTTTAACTGTTGATTACTCCAGGTCCCACTCTGCATTAACAAATGCATGCTGAGCATCGGCCGCTGTACGGCGGCCTCCACAATTTAATTATTACCTCATTGATTTTTCATGTATTTCAATTTTCTCTTCTTCAAGTCAGAGTAGCTCTTCTACTGGGGCAATGTTTGTTTTCTCTCACCAAGATTTCCTTGTGGAATTTGTTGGGAGTCAAATATTTGTTTGGTTTCTTCCCCCTCCCCCCTACCTTCTTCTTCTTTATTATTTTTTTAACCCTTCAGGAATGTATCTTTCTGCCCGTCTCTGGTCATTCCAGTACAGACACGTGGTAAAATATTGTAGTGATCACTGCCAGTTATTATGAAGCCTGAATCAAATAATATGTTGGCTATAGGAAATTACTAATAGAAAGTACCGCCTTTTTCAAAAGGTTTCTCTTTAGTATGCACTAAAGATCATGCATAATTTGCATCTATTAGCATTTTATTATTCCACTGGCATTGGGGAAAGGAAAATGAAAACAATTATTGTATCCTCAGTGGACATTTCTTTACTTAGAACTATTTTATCATAAATCATCCCTCCTCCCTTTAATGGAATTTAGTATGTGGTTATGCCTGGAAATAATAAGAATGATGTAGTATCACATTTTAAAAGCACAGGAAGTTAGATTTCATTTATGAATGGTTTCATCTACTGCTCTGATGCCTCTCTGTTTGCAAACATCCTATGCCTGTCTTATCTGAAGGCATCAATTTATATTAAACCACAACTATATCAAGTAACAGATTTAAGGACTTAGATTTTTACAGGTAACAAAAGCAAGAAATTGAGTTGGAATCTGCAACATGAAAATTTACAAAATCATAAAAGTAGCCAGTTCTTAACAAACCTTTGAATTGGTAATCAGTAGTATTCCAGTAATGCTAATAATTGGATCTGTACAGTACTGAAGGAAAAAAAATGTTCATCTCTTCACCAACACAAAAATATTCAGACTGGATACTGGCTTCTCATTGTGTCCATGCAATTGTAAATTCATTGTCAAGCTCACCCCCAACAACACCTTTGAGGGAAAGTATGTAAGAACACTGACTAGTCATCAAGCTTTTTGTAACTAAAACAAAAAGGGATCTATTGAAGGGTTAACAATCTAGGATTAAATTTGGAATTGGGCTTAACAAACAAAAAACATTAAAGAAGCTAATGGATTCCCCCCAACACACAAAAAAGGACAGCTCAAAACTCAAGAACTTATTTGTGTTCTTGAGGATGTCCAGTCTTGGTACTATAGCAACCCATAATATTAGCCAGGCCTGAATTCTAAAAAAATTGAATTTAGTTTATACTAAATCAGTTGTCAAATGGAGAGATTCATAGTCTCAATGTTTCTAATTCAAGATTTGTCTCTATTACTGGACATTTTTTTCAGATCAGCCAAATGACTGACATGTATGTAAGGATAAATAGGCTAACAAAATGGTCGCAGAATTATTTATAAAGCTACTAACATAATAATACACCCCAACCTATAAATAAACACTGATCTGATCAGTGTGCACATTCTTAAGATTGGATACTAAAAGCAAATGTCAAGTGGTAAGATGTAAGAGAGCCTTTATCTTTTTATCTAGGAAACAATTTAGGTATGGACTGGTGCCTACACCAATTTTGGATACCAGTGACATTTTCAAGTCCTGTTGATAGTCAAAGTAATGCTCTTGGAGGACAATCAAAAAAACAGAAAAGTGATGTCTAAGATATATTGTCCCCGTGCTATTTAGGTCTCCAAATCCAAACTGGCATCTTGAATTATTCCAAGAACGTAACAGGCCACCTGAATAAAATCTGGGAAAATATACTCTTTATGATCTAGCTCTACCAGAAGATATGTTGTCCCTTTGTGGATTACTTATAGCTTCTAACACAAGTGTTGGCAATGTGGCTCCTTCCAAAAATTACACATGTGGACTCTAGTAGGTCACATTACCAGGTTAGGGTGAATGGCAAGGGTGGATATCCTATGGTCTCAGGGCCACAAGCTGCCTTTGAAAGTCCCATCTCCAAGTTTTGGTGACAGAATTATCAAAAACGGCTGCATAGTTTCCTGCTACTTTGAGGCCCAAGAGAAACAACTATAGTGCAAATCCTAAATTGACTTAGCAGTTCAGAAAGCAAGCAAGCAAGCAAGCAAGCTCACCTACTTTTTCCAAGTAGGAGGAATGGAAAATCCCGGCCCTACTCAAGTTCATGACATCATAGTCCCATCCATTTTGCATCATTGCTCTGCTCAGTAAAGCCCAAATAAGCACAGCCTCCAGTCAGCAAAAGATTGCCCACCTCTGCTATATAAGATGGAGCATCGTATGCAGACTCAGGGCTGTATCTTCAGACAGAACTTCTCACTTGGCTGAGGATTTGTTCCCTTTCCTTCTCCTTTTGCTGCCGGAAAGCAACACAAAGTAATGGTGTCATAATAGCTTTGTCTGTTTTATTTATTCTTTCTTTAAACACAAATTGGTTTCTACAGAAGCCAAAGGGGAAGCACCATTTAAACATTTGGGATATAATCTCTACAAAATGACAAGATTCAGTGGTCAGGAATTCTACATTTATTTTTTATTCATTTACTGTATTAAACACTTTTCTATAGTGCCACAATCAAAAAGACTCTTGGCGGCTTACACAGAATATAAAGAGACAAATTAAAACATCCACAGTAATCTATAAACCCATAAAAACTTCATATATAACAGCAATAAAAACAACACACCCAAACCCACAAAAGTGAAAAGAGGAAATATAAAAGTAAATGCACCCAGTACTGATGCGTTTGGACTGGTGAGCAATCATAAATCTCCATTTCCCATGGCCAAGAATGAGACCTGGATGAAACTCCCCAATGCGTCACAATCCCACAAACACATGTGCTATTCAACTTTTAGTTGACCCACTAGGAAAATTCAAGGAGCATCCAATAGCATGCTAAAATCTTTTATCAGAAGTCAAAACATTTGCATTTTTGGAAGGCATATTTTAGCTAAATACAAAGCAATGAATGCATAGAGAAGTTATCTTTCCACTGTAGATATGAGGACTACATAACAGAAGTTTCCGCAAACATAGACCAAGGATGAGACACAAGAAGATAATTCAGACTGGTTTTCAAAGAATGAAAATGTAATGAATGTCCTTATTTTAATAGTTTGTTGCTGACTAATCAGGCTTAAGAATGGATTGTCACAACATATAAGGAAGATTTAGTTCTTATTTTGTAAAATTTTCAGAATGTACAGATGCTATATGATTTTTCAGTGTTCATACTGGAATTACACAGTGTAAAATTATTTTACAGGATGCAAGGGCAGATATAATAACATTTGCTTACTTTTGGACTATAGACATGTTTGAAATTCTAGACTCTATAAGCTTTTTTAAGGTTTGGGGAGAATTGAGAGACTTATGTTGCTGAAGTTCCATATTTCACAAAGAATCTTCATCCTTCTGCCAACCTTCTGTTGATACGGCCACCAGTATTGTGAGAACTGATAGCAATCTCATTAAACTCTTGAATTTCTCAATGAAACACAGAACAATCATGCAACAGCTATTCAGGCAAGCACACATATGATGATATGATGAAAACTGTGGGTTTTAGTGACTAAATGGTTTGCATTGACAGAAATAATATTAATATGGTTTAATTACTGGTAAGAGACTATATTTTAAACTGTATTTGTATCTGTATTGGAGAAGTCGGAAACCATCTTTTGTTTCTTCACTTTTATAGGTTTTTCTTTTTTTCTATAGCTATATCTTCGTGTTTCCTATATTTCCTATATTGTATTTCAACTATATATTTTGAAATTGAATAAAGTTCTTATTAAAAAATGAAGAAAATGGTGATAATTCTTTTTTTTTTAATTTTTAAAAAGGTTTTTCAATTTTCTATCATGGCCAAGAATTTTAAGGCCGGGTAGGACCAGGCAGACAGGAGCAAACCTGCTTTCCAGGGGTGATATTTTTAAGAGCAGGTAGCAAATGAACCCCTCGTTCTACCTGCATTCTTCCATTGCACCCTTTATCTTCTGCACAGTAAATAGATTTCTGGCAGGAATGGATGTGGCAGAATGTTGCAGTTGGGGGCCTAAGTGTTAATAGCATGTCCTCTGCATTCAGTCAGCTAAGAGTGTCGCAAACCTGAGCTGGTTCAGAAGCAAAACAAGCTCCACAGATGAAAAGCAAGCAAAATGGTATTTAAAATACACTCCTTTCATAGCAAAGTGGAGGAGATTTTGCTAGGTTTCCTGCAGATTGAAAACAGCATACTCTGCTGAACTGAAACATCCAAGTTGAAATGCAAACTTCCTTGGTTCCACCCAGTTGCTGAGCAACATGAATGCAGAACTGCTAAACTAGGTCCACGCTCTGGGTGACCCCTGCTATCATCCTGTTTAGACCTCTAAACCTACCCCTCACCACTGTTTGTTTGTTTAAGTGCCTGGGAAATTTAAAATTGCAGAAGCCCAGCAAACAATCAGGGCTACATTCAACACAACTAATAACACAATAAGAAAGAATGCAATGGAAATCAAATAAACTGCTGTACCTATTTAATCAACTAAGTGGACCCTGCAAGAGTAATGTTTCATCATATCTGAAATGTTGTTGTTGTTACTTTATTCATTTATCTGGAATATTTGGATACCACCTACTCAAAAACCTCTAGGCAGCTTACATTGTGATGATGATGATGATGATGATGATGATGATGATGACTGTGTGCTGTTAAGATGGTGACAGCTCTTAGTGACCACATAGATGGATCTTTTCCAGGATGACCTGTCCCCAGCCTGGCCCTTCAGGTCTTCCAGGGGTGCACCCATCGCCACTGTATCTGAGACCATCCACTTTGTTGCTGGTCATCCTCTCCTCTTTCCTTCTACCTTTCCCAGCATTATAAACTTCTTTAAAGAGCGACATTTTTGCATAATGTGCCCAAACTATGCTAATTTGAGCTTGGCCATTTGTGTCTTGAGTGAGAATTCTGGATTTATTCTACAATCTATTTTCTTTTTCTTGGCCATCCATAGTGTTCTGAGGAGTTTTTTCCAACACCGAATTTCAAAAGCATCAATACTTTTCTAGTCCAACTTTTGCTCCCATTGACTGTCAGAGAAAGCCAATGCCTGCATGATTTGAATCTTTGTAGGTATAGACACATCACACCATCTATCTTTTCCAAGGCCTTCACTGCTACTGTACCAGGTACTACTCTGTGATATAATCCTTTAGTGTTAATAGTCAGTTCTAAAAAGCAGAAGCTATGCACCACTTTGGTATCTTCACAATCAGTTTCTAAGGCTGGTTGCTGTACCTGTTGTCATTAGTTTGGTCTTCTTTATATTTAATCTTACCTACATTAAAATATCCATTCAAAAATCCAATCTTACAATAATATCCCCCATCTTCAATTAAAATCTTATTCATTAAATACCTTATGGAGGACTGTTTTTACCAATTTCCTAAACAACAAAAGGGTGGGGACTAAACTAATCTCAGAGTGTAAATTATTCCGGAACCCACTCACATGACACCCCCTGGGCCACTTTAACAAGCCAGGAGTGGCAAGGATCTAAAGAGCAGGTGGCTGAGCTCACAGTCCTCAGGACCCTATCCACTTCCTCAGGCCCAACAGGTTCAAACCATTCCCAGAGGCAAGACTCCTTCCCAGGCATCTCCTCCAGACCGGCAAGAAGGCCAGCATCCAGCTCCGAGCAAACTTGAGCAACTTTGTCCAATAGATGCTGAACAAATTCTTCCGCATGCCCCTGCAAGAGGTTCTCTGAGACCCCTCTACCTAAGAGGGCATGTGTCACCTGAAACAGGGCTGTGGGATGGCAATCCATGGATGCAACAAGGGCGGAGAAGTGTTGATGTTTCGCCGCCCTTATTGCCACAAGGTAGGCCTTAATAGCGGCTCTAACCCATGTTCAGTCAAGTTCATCCTTCGTCGAGCACCAAGAACTCTTTTCAACTCCCTTTTCTCTCTCTCTTCTCTTTTCAACACCCTCAACTCCTCCTTGAACCACAGGGAGTGACAGGATCCACAAGAGGGGAAGTTGCATGGGCACAGTCCAATCCAAGCCTTTCAAAGCCGTCCATTTCAAGTGACAACCAAGGCTTCAGATGGACTGTGCAGCAGACCAGCAGGAACAATCCCCAGCTCCCTCTGAAACTCATCCAGATCCATCAGTCACCAAGGGTGGACCAATCTAATGGACCAGCCTCCCTGCAGTGGACAGTGGTGCTAGAGAATTCCATGGTAATCAGGGCATGATCTGACCATGACAAGGGAGACACTGAGAATTCCCCCAATTTCAGATCATATAGCCATTGCTCTGATAGGAACACCAGATAACCTGTATCAGGCTCTGGATGATCTGGGATAGGCCATGAACTTCCAAGCCACATCAGACCCACTCCTAGAGAAGGCAAATTGAAGTCCCCCAAGACCATAAGTCTGGGGAACTCCATTTCCAACCCAGAAATGGAGTCAAGGACTAGGCAGGGAGGTTCTCACATCTGGTGACCTGTGGAGCAGCACCCTGGAAAGCCGTAAGGGATTCCCGGATGACAATCGCTACACCACCACCCCTGCCCTGGGATCCTGGCTGATGCCATACCCAGAACCCAGCTGTGTATATCTCCAAAAGGGCCACTCCCTCTTCTGGGCCCAGAGAGACAGGGAGCTGGAACGTGAAACTGCTATAAGACAACAGCCCCAGGTTCCCCGAGAATGGCCCATCCCCTGTCTCCCACCATATCTCCTCATGCCCATCACCACCATAATACTTTGGCCTGCCTCTACAGCACCATCCCCCAATCCAGGCCCCCAATTCCCAAGGCCAGAGACCTCCTGCTGTCCTCCATTCCATTCATCCCAGGGAGGGGAAGCCAGGCACCCTGAGGCACTTTAGCTTCACGATCTCTCAGTGCCATCAGGGTACCCAGTGACCACCTCTCCACACCACCTACACAAACACACTCACAACAATCCCAGCCACAGGGGCCCCTCCTCTGCAGCTCTCACTAGCTGGTTAAGGGCTCCCTCGCCATTCACCCAGCCCCACAAATCCCTCCTTGGCCCTCACCCAGAGGAGAGGAAGCAGGCTACAGTGGGAAACCCATAGCCCCAAATCATCAACTTAGCAGGTAGATAGAATCCCCGAAAGTGCCTGTGCCTCTGCCAAAGTCTGAGAAGAAAGAGATGTCCACCCAGGAGGAAATGTCCAAGGTCTGCAGGGGGGGAGATGTCTCCAACAGAGAAAAACTGCACAGCACAAAAACTCGGCAGAGTCTGCAAATTTGACAGACGTGGTCCCAAAGTCTGCAGCAAGCAGCAGGCTTCAAGTGCAGCCAATGCCACAAGCACAACTTCAACCCTCCAGCTCAGACAGGCTATCCAAGCACAGGTTTTTGGCTGCAAGTCCACAAACACAACAACGTGGCAAGAGGTGAGCAGCGGCAAGCAGCAACAGGCAGCAGGTAACAGAGAAGTGGTAGGCAGCAAACAGCAGGCACAGCAAACAGGTGGTAAGTGCGACAGGCAACAAGTTCTTCAGATGAGTTATCCAGACACAGCAGCAAGCTCTTCAAATGCAGGCAAGTGGCAGGCAGCAAGCAGCAAGCCAGCGGTAGGCAGTATGGTTTTATTACATACTCAGACCAGATTCCTGACTGAAAGGATTTATATTTATATTCTTTATTGAAGAGGTACTGTTTTTATTGTATTTTAATCTGTATTTAGTTTTATTGTAAACTGCCCAGAGTCCCTCTTTTGAGGGAGATGGGCAGTGACGAAATTTGAATGAATGAATGAATGAATGAATGAATGAATGAATGAATGAATGAATGAGCGAATGAAGGATCCAGATAATCCATCTCATGCAGGGCTCTTCATACCTGGAGCTCAACCACCTTCTAAACAACCTTATCAACAAATACAGTAGCTTGGAGACTGGCTGACAATTGTCTAGGACAGCTATATAAGAGAGGAGATTTATTTCTGTCTCCTTCAAGGTGGGCAATATCCCATCCCACAGTCATGTCCACCACTTCCTGCAACCATGCCATTGTGCCTCTCTGGTTGTGCATATCATCCAGGGGAGGCAAGGATCTAGTCTACAGAGCTCGTTGCACAGAGGACACTGTGAACGTTCTCAAAAGGAGTCTTAGGTGATCTCACGAGATGTTGCCTCTGTCATCTCAAGAGACCCTATTCATCCACATCCAGTATGCAGCTCAGAGAAAATGTGAATGATTCCATCCTCAGTGTGCTTAGCAAACTGCTCACAAAGAACAAGCAGAGGGATCTTCCAGGATTCTGGAACTCCAAGCTGCATGGGTGAATAATGGGTGGCCAGTACTCTAGCCAGCACTCTGCAGATACAGTAAGTTCACAGGAATATTGACGCTTTGCCACTCTTTCTGTTATGATGTAGGCCTGAGCTCATATCCATACCTGGTCATCTTTGCTCCTTGTTGTTCCTTCACTCCAGGCATCTTCTTAGGCATGTCATCTTCTGGAGCTCCTGATAAACCAAAACGCCCTCTTGGATCAGTGACCTCAGAGAGGCTGCTTAGGAACAACTCTTATTACGAGTCCTGGCTGTCACCATATTCCAGAGTTCCACCAGGCTTCTCACTGAGATGTCTTCTTGGTCACTGGGAAGTTTCCCAAGCAACTGCTGGAAACAGCTGGATACATTAGGAGGCTATAGCAGACCAACGTAATAGGTCTATTCCCCCTACAGTAGTTGGTGGTGACTATCTCAAGGTGACTAAATTAGTAAGAAAGGTCTCCCCACTTTGCTCTCGTTCACTAATTGCTTATCACATCCTCTCCTTAAAGTTGGTTTTTATTACTTGTTGATCGGCAGAAGAGCTAACGTTTGGAACTTTCACTGGAGCATACTTCTTCTGTTTAAATGTATGCTGTTCCTGCTTATTAAAGGGTGGGGTATGCTGTAGTGGAAATTTGAATTTCCCCAAATTAAAATTTGGTAACATACCTTTTGAGGACTCCCAAACATCCTGCCTTTCAATGGGAATTTACGTAAAATCTGTGGCAGTCCAATCACTTCATGGTATAGATAGATAGAGACAGACACATTACTGACCTAAATAAGAACCTAAATAAATTATAACCTAAATAATTTGTGCCAAAATGGGGAGGAAGGAGGGAGTGGCTCTGTTTATACAACTAATTTCAAGTTCAAGACCAACCCAGAGGCAAAACCCAGTAGCTGAAATTTAACTCCTGATTTAAGGATCAGGCAGGATGAATGAACAATCAACTAGGATGAAATAGAAAAAGAAAGATGGAAAATATGTGGAAATTGAAAGCTGTGGAATTGGTTTTTAATTGAAGTGTACAGAAATAATCAAATAACTATTGGTAAATAATGGGAAAGGGCAATGAATGGGAATGGAATGGAATAGAATATGAAATAATGATTGAAGAAGGGGATGAGCTGTAGACTTCACTGAAAACTAGGCTCAGAGTATAACAACCAGGATTATTGCTAAGGATTAAAAAAATTATACCACATGTCCAAATAAACTCTGAAAACATACATGTTCTATAAGAAATAACTAAGAAACAGGTGGGAGGGGAGGGGGCGGTGAATAAATTTATAAATAAATAAAATAAAAATAAGAAACAGCATGATTAAACACTCAGAACCCTTCCTCTAAAGTGCTGGTTGGAGAGCCTCTATGACCAATTCACCATGATTTGAAAGTAGACTTGTCAATCATGTAACTATACCCTTCTTCCTTCTCTGCTCTTCCTGCCCTCTGGCATAGCATCCCACTGAAACCTACAGGGCCCCAGCCCCACTGACTTTTAGGAATGCTTTGAAAACCAGAATCTTTCAGCAAGCCTTGGGCCAGGGTTATCTGTGACCCGACTTTTGAGATTGATCGTTACTTTGTATTTGTGCCTGTAGTTTCCCTAACATGGGTTGTTTAATTGTTCTGATTGTTATTATTGATCATTTTCAGACTTTTGCTTTGGTTTTTAAAATATATCTATATGTTGCCTAGAGTTGAGGCAGTTTATAAATTGATTAAATAAGGAAAACTCTGGGGCTTTCTAGAAAAAATAAAAGTTTTAAAGGAGTACTTCCTATTTTTTGGAGTGCCCTCAGTGCCACAGTGCACATGGTCCAAATTCAGCCTGGGGCCATTTGGAGCAAAGTTGAACTTCTGAATCCTCCAGATTTAATCTGAACTGCCCTGGTTTGGCTCAGGATTAGGATTTCTCCTAATCCAAGGCATACTGTTGAAATTTACTATTGTAGTATGATCTAGTGGGATTGCCAAATCTGCTGCCACACATTAGCCATCATAAGGACAAGCTCTAAAGAGCAGTAAATACGGCTATACAGAGAACAAGACGCCTTATTGCCAGTTTGCCTTAAGAAATGCATAAAACAAAACAACCTAGTTACCTGTAAGCAGGTCATAAGAAAAGCCAGTCAAGATACAGAAATGCTTGTTCCCATTCATAGCCTGTGACTCTGGCAGAACTAGCTGAGAATATATGGGATATTTTCCAGCATTGTGCATCATTATTGTAGAAGTTATTGTTTTCCTCATTAGTGCTCTAGAGCTGTACATTACTTCCATTGCAGGTCATGACCTTAATGCTGACAGTCCATTCTTAACTCACCCTTTGGTGCTTAGGCATTGCAGCAAATTTGCTATGGTACGTGACATCTCACACTTGAATATTTGGCAGCATTTGAAGGTAGGGATTGCATTCAAATGAATTTCTGATCAACTCTGTGCCTAACAAGAGGCCCATTAGAGCAAGAGAGAGGGAGTGAAAAATTGATAATTTTTTTTTCTTCCCACTTGGTAAACACAGTGCATGTTTTTGTAATGTTTATGCCACACTTCTCAGGGAAGATTTTAATTTGGTTCACTCTGATTATATAACTTCTCCTATACATAAGATGTGTTACATTTACATCATTCACATAAATCTGAAAATAAATCCCTCTCAGAGAAGGAAAAAGAAAAAAGAAAGAAGGGGCCTATTGCATAATGCTCTTAATTTGCTTAATATTCCAAAATATTTTATAGTTTGTAATTGAAGAAATTAATGAGATAGGGGTAGCGTTTCCAATATCTGGTTCTTTTTACAAAATAAATAAATAAACAAATTAATTAATTAATTAATTAATTACAAAAGCTGGGGTTGTGAGAAACACAAGGATGTAATTGCCTTTTTCCATGTTGCAATTCTGGCCCCACCTGCTTATCTCTTAGCCTGGCTGCTACTTGGTACCTGGAAGAATTTACCACAAATTTATTCGGGAGCAGTGAATGTTGGCATTTTGCTGTCCACATGCTTCACGATGGGATAGAGGTAGCATCTAACAAAATCCAAGTGACTGCATTGCAACAACTCGCCCACAGTGCCCACAAGGCCAAGTTTTCCAGAGAGGTAAAAAGTGAGCAACAGTTTTGTTCTATGATTCCTTCTGAGTTCTGTTCTGACGTAGGTAAAAGAATAAACTTGCACATCAATGCAACAAATTCTGATGATGAACTGCAGTAGAAAGGAAGACTAAAGAAAATAAAATGTCAAGGAGAAAAAAATCTAGTCTTTTTAACGGACACCAAATTATGGCCCATATCACCTGACTCAAAGCATAGATGCTGGACACTCATCCAAGCGTTTTCCAGACACTTTGGTATGTAGCATCAGCCAGACTTTTCTGCTCTGCTCAGGGTTTTACAAACCCATGACCCTAGTTAAGATCAAGGTTGGGTAACCTGCCCATTCAGTTCCCTGGCCTATTAGAGCCCCTCAGGATTATAACAGTGAAAGTCAGCAGCAAATCACCCACTATCAGAAGTGGGATTTTTCACTATCCTAATTTAGATTAAAAGCCAAAATAAAATAAAAGTGCCGCCCCACCTTGCCTGCCCTGATTTAATTAAGGTATTAGAGTAGGAATGAAGAGACTGAGATTTTAGTCCATTGTCCATCATTGAAGCTCACTGAATCTTAACCCAACCTATCTCACAGAGTTGTGTTGTGAAGAAAAAATTGGTGCTATGTACTCTGCCTTGAGTTCCTGAATAAAAGGCAGGATATAGATCTAATGAATGAATGAATAAATGAATAACCTACCTTCTCCCGTCCTTGGTATCCTCCCCTAAGCTCTTATAATTTTAAAAACTTGAGAACAGGCTCCAACTCTCAGTCATCCCTAACCCAGTCCGAAGTTCACTGAACCTTGCTACTTTCCAGGCACATTTTTACCAGAAATACCTTACTCAACAGATGATAGGGCAACCACTACACCACTTTTTAAGAAAACGCACAAGCAAGTCACTGACGTTTGCAAGCCTTCTGTCTGTTGGCCTAACCATATCACATTGACATAACTTTCAACATTATTAGACTCATTCAGTATCAAGAATGCCACCATAGCACTGGAGAAACCTAGGTGGAAATCTAACTCAGCCATGAAACCCAGAGTTCTGTCTTAAGATGCTACCTGAACCTACCTCCGCAGTGTCTTGGAAGGTTATCATGAGTTAGATCTTCCCTCTGTCCAATGCATGGCTGTCTCTAGCACTGCTATTTCAATAGCCCCATTTCTTGTTAAAGAAAAGAGGTTTCCAGTTAGAAGACAAATTGTTTCTCTCACCCAAGAGCTTTGGGGACACACAGACACACATGCAAACAGTGTTTGGACTTTATAGCCAAGCTTAGAATGGAAAGGAAACAAATGAAAATTACAAAATGAAATAACTGTTGCTTCTAAAATGTTGCTTTTAGATAGATCTGTCAAAAATTGCAAACAGAAACATACCGGTCTAAATATTCATATTCCAAATATAAATAACCCTCTGAATGTAACAGCAGACAAAGCCCCGAGGGAACAAGCAATGCAGCCGTTTGGTTTTATCTTGTATATTATATATAAGGAAATTCTAGAGCTGAAACTGAAGAGGGGAAAATAAACAGTATTTAAAAATTAATTTTATCTGTGATAACAAACTTAACATTTCTTGAATCTGAGCATGCTAAACTCTGTGTCAAAATTCTCTTTAGAACAACAATTAATAATCAGTAGTAATAGCTGTTATTTTATTATTAAAATTATTTAAGTCCTTCATTTTTTAAATGCTAGATATCAGGATACTTCAACTATACATGTTTACTTTACCTTTAGGCTTTTTGCCCCAACCGTTGCATTTTATATAAACAATCTACATAAGGACTAATAATGGATACAATTTGGAAGAAGAGATTTTATGTGGGTGGAAATATGCTAATTTACACCTGCTGGGGGCACTTACTGCCCAAAGAACCAGAAAACAAATTTCAGTGTCCCTGTTTCATAAACACATAATGAAAAAGAAATATTTCAAGAACTTGCTCGCTTTCTCATTCACGCAAACGCATCCACACATTTCTCAGCACTGCTCAGAAATGCATGAAGAAGGCCAGGCATACGATTTGTAAAATAAATGAATCTAAAAGATTATTTCTAGGCTAACTGATCTGCTTGCTTACCGTGCAGAGAGAATTTTTATGATTGAGTTATAAATCCTTGAAGGGAGGGACGTGTGTTGTAAAGAGAACAGTTATATACCTTTATCTCGAATGGCACAGTTGGGGGTTGCTATAATAATCCTTTTAGCTTTCATGGGACCATCTGGAGGCCTATTAAAAGTGGTCTGTAAAGCCAAGGGCGTGAGTTTGCTACTTTCCAGAAGTCGCTACAATAAGGGAGTTTGTCCATCTTTAGGGTGAAGTGGCCCTCCACAGAGAGGGTAACAGTTGACCTCTGACCTTTCATAGAATATATTCTATACGGATGATTTTGATACATATGTTGTAATTGTGCGGAAAGCTACAGCTGAGAGCCTGTTCGGCACCTCTGGGGTTGTGTGATGAGGTAGAATAGGTTAGGGGATGCAAGGATGGGGACAGCACTGTAACTTTAATGAAGCAGCATGCTTCAACAGGGTAATATTCCTTCTTGGTTTGTGAGCAAATAACTGTATGAAATATTGAAACAATATCCCCACCTTTAATGGTTTTCTTACTCCAAATACCATCACAGAATCTTCCATCTTTTCTAAAAAGACTGGTACATGAACTGTAAAAACAGAACCAGGGAGGGGGGTACGACTAGAGAGGAAATAATAATAATAATAATAATAATAATAATAATAATAATAATAATAATAATAATTTGCCATCTTAATGAAATACATTTGGCACACACAAAAAAAAACTTGCTCTAATATATAGACAGAAAGTAAAAAAGAATCATTTGTCCATAATAGAATTCTTTCGGTAGATTTTTCATTAAGCATTTCACTCTGTAATGTGGTTTTGCAACCTATTAAACCTGATAGATCAAAACAAAAATTAAGTTGCTTTCTGAAACTATACTGGAACTCAGATCTAGAGGACCAAATAAGATGCATTAATTGGTTTCCTGCTTCACCGCAAAGCCACTCTTAAAACATAATTCCTTAATGAAGTCCGTTAATTTGTTCATGGCAGTACACAATCTGTTCAAAATGACACAAAACTGCACTCTGTTTTCTAACCCCTGCAGTTTCTTCTGTTAGTCACTCTGTCTTGTGTTGTTCTCCCATGGATAGTAATTATTTTATAGTGGCTGTAATTAGGAGAGAATTAGGCTTGGTAAACAAAACCTGCTTTCTCCTGTTAATAGCTAAGGATAATAAATTTGGCACTGACATTCACTATATTTGGACAAGGCTTGGCCTATTTCCAGTTTTCCCAATAAGAACTTTTATCATATAATTATGCCTTAGAGGATCTCATATTACAAGGTAATTTTTTTGTAAAGACACATATTGTATGGCTCCCAGCCAGAAAATGATATACTGTAATATATGTCTCCAATAAATGTTTTAAACAAAAATTTCTCTGAGCAATATTATTCCAGACTCTGGAGCTGCTCCCTGTTATTCAGCATATATTATTTACTAGATTTTTCATAATGCAAATTATTTCTTTTTATTCATTCCATTCAGCATTATATAGCAAGTGTCTTTTACAATTTAGGATTATTTATTTTTAGTAGCATTTTATGTCCATATATATATATATATATATATATATACACACACACACACAATTCTACTAGGTCTTACCAACAGTCCATGAGGTACTTGTATAAGGTCTAGTTTTGTATGTCATCTTTCAAGGACACACAAAAGTAGTAGTGGGAGAGGCAGCCACTAGTCCCTTCCAACATTCATAATGAAGTTTCCTCTGGAGTATGCACTCTAGCTAACTCTGATTTCAAACTTAAGTTCCTTCGGTGATCTTTCTTTGCTGAAGCACCCAACATTACCGCCACACGAAAGCGAGCAAAAATTTTCCATGCATTCCAAGAGGGAAATAAATAAATCCAAGTGCCAGAGCTGGATCTAATCTCGAAAAAGCCAATACACTAAAACAGGACAGAAGAAAAGAACAACGTATTATAAAGTCTGGGCTGAAACCACTGAAGTCAAAATGGAATGGCAAAAAACAAAAGCTTTCGGATTGTTCTTTTAAAAATGACTTTCAGGTAAACAATAGTGATTTTGTTTATAGTAATAACATTCTAGAAGTTGCAGAATCCTTGGTTTGCTTAACCCTAGCTAGATATTTGGGGGGGGGGTTTCTCCCTTGCCATATAAGGGTCTTGCTCCTCTTCCTATTCACTGATTAAGATTATATTTCACTATATGTTCTATTATCAAAGAGAAGCAAAGTGTTGCTTCACTTTGGGAGCACATTGTTGGAAGGGATAGCAACCACTGTTCCATACAGTCCGAAAGGTGAGAATCATGGAACCCGTTAGGATTACAACTCTTTCAAAATGGAATGGCTTTCATCTTTACCAGGTGATCTTCAAGAGTTATGTCTTGACAGATTGATTGATTGATTGATTGAGGTTATATACCACCAGATTCAACCAAAATAACTCCTGGTGGTTTACAACATAAAGGCAGAATAAAAACAGAAAGGCCATAAAAACATAGCAATCATAATAGCGGTCAGCATAATGGTGACCATTATTTCCCAAAGGTCTTCCCAAACAACTCTGTTTTAACAGATTCTAGTTGGCCAACAATGAGAATGCCAGTCTATGTTTGTCTCTAAGTTTCTATTTCTACTCCAAACACTGGAGCCTTAGATAATATTGATCAAATATTATGCCCCTACTGTAATGTTACCTGGGGTATCAACAATCGAAATGGCTTCATTTCAGCAATTAAACGGCAAGCAAAATATGTATTTATTGTTGTTAAATTGTAATGCTGTTGATATGGAACGGCTATGCAAATCCTTCCGCAGGCGTCCTTCCAAATCCATGGAAATGCACGCAAAGTATCTCTTGTTGAAATGTGGAAGCAGCTGCATCTTTTTCCAGGTTTGCACAGCTGCTTCAGAAACTGCTCCTGGGTATCCCCACGTGTGAATCCAAGTGCCTGTGCACCCAGCGCTTTAACACTTTGCAAAGTGGCGTTCTGAAGCACCTCTTTTGAAGGCTTTGCATGATGTGTACATTATGCAGCATTTCAGAAATGACTTAGAAAGCTCATATGCTTTGCAGTGCATGGGACCACAAATGTAACAGCTGTCTGCTGCTCCTTAAAGTGGTCAAACACTTTCCCTTCTGCCACAGAATGCCAGGAAAATTACCCAAAAAGAATGTGCCGTGAGTTCTCTAGACTTTTTTCCTTGGGTCAAAAAGCAAAAAACAAAAAAACCCATCATTTTTTAAAATAAAAATAGACCAGATAACACAACAATAAGTTCTACCCATTCAGCCAAGGAGCACATATGCTGTTTTTGCCACTCCACGCCTAGTTCAGATCTGTCCATCCCATGACACTGACTCATTTTTATGGTCAAGTGAGAGGCTTTCTGGCTGTGTGGCAGTATATATGGAACCAAAGCTAAACTGGACATTTGTTTACACAAGGTTGGGTCTTCTGGGCGCTCAGTTGTGTACATGGTTTACCATGTTTCCCAGCCCCTGGGAACAAGCACACACTTGCTCAGCATCCACTGCAACCTAACTATGCAAGAAAGTATTACAGGCAACATCTTCAGCAAACCCAGTTTACATTCTTCTGTTCAGTTTCATAATCCCTGTAAAAATTAACGATCCAGCTTGATTGCCCCTCTTTTCATCAGCAGCATAAGTCTCACCCCACTTCCAGCATCTGGGCTTAAGTGAGTCATTACTCTCTTCCATGGCAACATACACAGAGATTCTATACTGCAACCTACAACCACAAGTACAGTTTTTGTGAAAAGTGCCTGGTTGCAAAAATGCTGCCAACCCACTCTTGAAAAGCTGAGGCTTTTTAGCAGAACAGAAGGAATGGCAGCCTTACAGCATGGAAGTCCCACCCCCCATAACTACTGTGCTTTTATTTGTTCCAAAGGCCAGACAAATGCACACAAGTCCTAAAACAAAGGTGGGGGTGGGGGGGAAGCAATTTATTTCCTTTTTCTTTTGTGTGGAGAGAGGAAATGTTTTTTTGTTAGACCAGGAATGATGGGAGTTCAGAAGACAAAATACCGTGTGAGTTCCATGTTTCATTTTTCTGATTCTCCTCTTGCTCAGCTGTGAGGTTTTGAACTCTCCTACTGGCCAGATGGTTGGAGAACTGTTTGGCTCATAGCGTTCAGGTTGAAGTGGAAATGCTGAGTCTTAATATGGAGACTTCTTACTGCTTTTGTGCTGTTGTGTTTTGGTACTACCTGGCCTAATAAGGATCCTGGAAAATCGAAGATGGCACTTGGGTTGGCTCTAACAAGCTTTTTGCTAACCTGGCGAGTTTTAAAAAAAACCAACCACCACCAAAAACATCCCTGGAAAAAGGTATTGGCAAACCTCTTCCATAACAATCCCATAAAAGCTTCAGGGACATATTCACCAGGACCTGAGCTCAACTTGAGAGCATTTTTACCTTTTTAATAAAGGTAATCGCCCAACTGTGGATTTTGCAATATAAATGGGCTGCATTCCCCGATATTTATTGCTTTGCTCATAAATTCTTTAACTCGCTATGTAGCTGTGGTTTTAGGATTCCTTTTATTCTCCCACTAAAGCTGCAGCTTTGTTGACATATAGTAAAGTGGGGTGCCCTCTTTATTTTCCATTTACAGCTTGAATTAAAAGTACCCTTTTGTTCCATTCGCAGTTCACATCACAAACAACATTCCATCCTTCCTTCCACTTCCAACTTGTTCTTCATTCTATAATATAGCTTTTAGGTAAAATAAAACTTAAGAAAGAACACTTACAATTCCTTTTCAAACTGTAAGCTAAGGAGATTTTTCTTAAAGAAAAAAGAAAGAGGATATTTACAAAGGGAAGTGATCTAATGAGTTAGAGACAGAGTCACAGGAACATTCAAAAAGTTGCAGCGGCAGATTCAATCCGAAAATACCCATGTGTAAACAGAAGGGAAAAATAGCCATTCTGATAGACAGTTTCAGCGTATTAAAATATGCATAGTACATACAGAGGCTAGGAAAACACAGAAGAAACACACACACAGGGTTTTAAAGTATCCACAGTATGTTCCTCCAAGAGTTTAAGTAACCCCTCTTAAGACTGATTGCCATAAGAAAAACTGACAATTAGGCTCTCCCCAAATGCACACAGAATGAATGGAAGCCATGAAGGCAGGTCCATTTCCTGCAATTGAATGTTTAAATCCAAGAATAGCTGGGATCCAAAGTGCTACTTTAGGCTAGCCTAGAGGCTAAATACTCACCTAGAGGAATAGCTCATTTCATTTTTCATTGAACAAAGGACCCTCACATCACATTACAAATTATTTTTTAAACCATCATCTGGCATAAAAGATGGCTATTGGACAAAAATACTAATCGAACTATTAGTACCTAAAGCTTTTGTATGTTATTTTTCACATTTTTATCCTGCTATATGTGTGTGTGTGTGTGTGTGTGTGTGTGTGTGTATCCATCCATCCATCCATCCGTCCGTCTCTATCTCACAACACATACATACCCACAAACAGAATTATAGATTGGGAATGGGTCATTTAGGCCAAGTCCAGCTGCCTATGGTTTCTGCCCATCAAGTAACAGCTGAAAGAGTTGGCATGCTCTGGGTCCTCTTGATCAAACAATGCCATCTATTGGGAACCAGGAAGTGTGTCTTCTCTGACACGGTTCTTGCCCTCTAGAATGAGATCCCCCAAGATTCATGCAGGTCCCACCCTGATGGCATTCCAGAAGGCCTTGAAACCTGGTTGTTCCCCAGGCTGTTTGCTTATATTGTAATTCTTTTTTATTAGTGCATGTTTTATATTGAGAGCTGCCCAAAGTCATCTTGGAGTCAGGAGGAGCCTAAATCTAATTAAATAAATAAACTCTTCCTCAGAAGGGAGACCTGGTTAATGCATTCCTGACAGATGACTGTCTAGCCTCTACTGAACACACCATGCAAGGGGAGACCACCTCCTCTCTGGATAGTGGTTCAACTTCTTAACTGTTTTAGACATCCAATCAGATTCTGTCTTCTTATAACATGAATCCATTATTTCAAGTCCTGCACTTTGGAATGACAGGGAACAGTTCTTTACTGTGACATTGTTTCAGGTATTTCAAGAATGCTATTACATTTCCTTGCCTTCTCTTCCAAAGTTAAACATTCCCCATCCCTTCAATCTCTCTTCATAGGACTTACTGTTTATACTTGTGGATAAACTGAGACTTTTCGGTTAAAAAATACATCCAAAACATTGGGTTCAGCTTATCTGTGGATGGGCTTATCCACAAGTATACATGGTAATACTTTTTTAAAGTAGCCATATATACTTGCAGATAAGCCTGTCAGTGGATAAGCTGACCCTCAAAATTTTTGTATGTTTTAATTTTCACAATTGGCTTATCCGGAGGTGGCACATTTTTCATGGTGTTTTGGTTAAAAAATCGAGGGTCAGCTTATCCATGAATATGTATGGTAATTTCTAGTCCCCTGATCATCCTCACTGCTTTTTTATGAACCTCCTTCCAGCTCATCTGAATTCTTCTTAAAGTGTGGGCCCCAGAAGGTAGTGTCTGGCCTAAGGAAATTAAATTGAAAGGATTCCTTCCTATATTTAGAAACAACATTTCTGTAAATGCAGCCTAAAAGTGCCTTGCTACTTGTATTTAGTTTGCCATCAAGGACTATTCCAAGATCTTTTTCACAAGTACTATTGCTGAGCCAGATATTCCCCATTCTGTACTTATGCATGTGATTTGGTTACCTAAGTGAAGAATGTTGCTTTGTCTCTATTAAATTTTCTTGTTATTTCAGCTCATTTCTCTAACCTATAATGTCTGTTTTAAAATTAATTTCAATCTTCTAGGGTATTAACTATGCCACCCATTTTTATGTCATCTGCAAATGTAATAAACATTCCCTGCACCTCTTCATCCAAATCATTAATTAAAAAAATGTTAAAGAGTACTCTGTCTAGAACTAAACCTTGCGATTCCTCACTTGATATATCACTCCACTTTGATGAAGAATCATTGATGAACATTCTCTGAGTATGGTTCTCAGGTCAGCTATGGATCCACTTAATTGCCATGCCTTCCAGGCTAGACTTACCCAGCTTGTTATAGGGCACTCCCAATGCTCTGCTAAAGTCAGAATGGGTTATTTCATCTACAGCATTGTACAATAAAAAGTTATCCAATCAAAAACTGAAGTGAAATGAGGTAGTCTGGCAAAACATGGTCTTGATGAATTTGTATCATTTCTGGCCATTATTGCATTTCTTCAAAGGACATACATGTTGTTTTCTTTATGATCTGCTGTATTGAAGTTGCACTGACTAATGTTGCTTGCTGGATCTCCTTTTTTCCCAATTTAAAGATAGAGATATTTGCTCTTGTCCAGTCACCTTGCACTGTACCTTTCCTTTAGGATTTGTCCACAATGATATACTGTATAAAAGCTTGGCCAGACCATCAGCCAGTTCCTTTATTCTACTGGAGATGCAATGACAATAATGCTTCATTAAAACATGCTTTTGCAGTGCCCAAAAATTATAATATTCTGCGAAGAAGTCATGGATCATATCAATTTGACCTGAAGACAGAATTTAATATTTTCATACCTCAAAATTCTTTTGAATACATATCTAGTACATGGAAGCTGGTGGCTGGACAACAAAAATGAATTCTCTACATCCTTTCTTTGCTGAGAGGCTTGTCCTTTACCATTGGAAAGATAAATCTATGGCCCCAATTACTTGGTATCCAGAAGACCTGATGTTACTTGTGACTTGGAAATAAGTTGCTTACAGACATAGATTACATATGGGCAACTGTTATTTAAACTTTACATGTATAAGAAGCCCTTCTATAAATTGGTTGTGCTTCTGCTTTCATTTATTTTACTTATTTTCTATTTTGTTTCTTGTTCTATTCTGTTTAATTAAATGAATGAAGCCCCACTCCCCCACAAATATCCTTCATTCCTAGGAAGAAGTTCAGCTGGACCTGGAGCTTTAAACTCATTCACAATAAGTTACTATACCTTCAATAATCTTATCAGAGCTGCCTGTCCTGATCTTCACAATGGCTAGGTGGCACCCATGCCCTCTGGACAAAATATGAGTTGAGCAGCTACATATTTCCTTTGTTATCTGTCAGCATTTTGCCATCTTCATTAACCAACTGGCTTACTGATGTAACTTCCTTTTATTCTGAACATATCTAACAAAGTGCTTTTTGCTGTTTTTAGAACCAGGCTTCACATTTGTATTGTTTCTTGGTGAACCTGCCTTTCTTTCTACCACATATATTTCCAAATGTTGTGGCTCACAAGAGATATATCCATTGTCAAACCCATGGCTAGTTTCAGAGTCCTCTGGATCATCTCTGAGATGCTTTATGCCAACCTATCTCAATCTGGCATCCTCCAGATGTTTTGGGACTGCAACTCTCAGAATCCCGTTTGACAATGCTGTCTGGGAATTCTGAGAATTGTACTCCTAACGCATCTGGATGGCACCAGATTGCAGAAGATTCCTTTAGGGATTTCCATTGGCAATTAATAGTAGTTGGACCAAAATTTTATGAAGTGAAATGCTCCAGAAATTGCAGGAAAAGCTACTTCTGAGCACACCACCACCACCTTAGTTTTGTGAGTTTATTTGTTAATTCTTCCTCAGCATGTTTAATTGGGAACAAGTTCTGTTAAGTTTACTAGAATTTACTTGCAGGACAGGTGGATCTTTCTGCCCCTCCCCTAATAATAATAGTACAGGATAGTTTAAAAATGTAAAGACAGCAAGGCATTCTTGTTTATTCCATCAGAAAACTGATAAGTAGGAGCGGTCTGTTGCAACATGATTGAACGAGCTTTGAAATCATCATTGTCATTTCAAACCAGACCTAGCAGAATCCTATGAAAATACACACACACACATGATCCAGATGCACCAAAAAAAAAAAAAGATTCAGAGGAAAGCACTTGAACAGGACATCCAACCATTGATAGTCAATTTGAATTTCCCTCCTTGAAAGCCACTTCTCTGACCCCCAAACCCTGCTTGAATGAACCTCATTTGTCTTCAGGAGGCTGACAGAGAGTAAAGACTAGACCTGCTGTGGAGGTCTGAGGAACTGCCCTGTAACTAGAGTCAAAGATTAAGTTTCCTCATAAACATATGTAGCCAAGCTTGATTCATTTTAATTAGTATGGACTATATCAGGTTTTTCAGACTACTTGGATTCCATGAGAACTCAGTGGGGTTCTGTGAGAGAATAAGAGAAAAAAAAAGTTCACTCAAATGGAGACAGTTTTCTATCACTTGAGCTTGGTGTCTTGACCAGGGGTTTTAACAGGTTCTATGTCCTGAAAAAGTTGGAAACCGCCTGGTCTATGTTTTCTTTTTCTAAAACTATAACTGGCCACTTTTTACTCCTCTCTGCTGGATTATTTAATAAATATATTGAATTGGGAATTTGAGTTGGTTTAATCATTTTTCCTGGCCCAGGAGTGGTTGCATCTATGTGCCAGAGTGCTGGATGCACAGGCTAACCTAGTTATTAAGGAAAGAAAAGAAAAGTGCTGAAAAGAAAGGCCTTTCCTTTTGTGGAAGTGCAATCCTTAGGCCCCAATTCTTCTGTGTTCAGGTGAAGTCTGAGTCGTTGTAAATCACAGGAGTGATGGCAGGTATCTCCTTCAGAATATATAACAATGAGGGTCTGACAGCCTATCCCACCAGAGCTAGAGGTGCAGACGCTCCTCCCACAAGTTGTCACATTTCATATTACCAACCAGGCAAATCTGATGAGTAGGTTGAGGGACATAACTGCAGCTTGAGGTTGATAGAGATGGACTCACTGAGAATCATAAATGAGCTCACTTCCTTGGGTCCAGTTGATTTGCATTCTAAGATGCTGAAGGCATTTGCTGATGGACTGTTAGATCCTTTCAATACAGCATTATACTGAGAAATAATGGGAAAGATCTGCCTGATTAGGGGAGGGCACACACCAACATACATATGAGGAAAAGATGGGGAAAATACTAATTAAATCTGCAGTTGCAGTTTTACAATAGCTAAGCATTTAGAATAAATAAATTACACTCACAGTATCTTGATAAATTAAAAGATTGGGTAGCTGATCCCTAAGTGAAATTTAAGAGAAACAAATAGCAAATTCTTCATTGAGAACAAAGAAATGAAATGGAAAAATGTAAGAGCCAGTTTGGAATAGTGGTTAAGGCGCTGGGCTAGAAACCAGGAGACTGGGAGTTCTAGTCCTGCCTTGGGCCTGAAAGCCAGCTGGGTGACCTTGGGCCAGTCCCTCTCTCTCAGCCCAACTCACCTCACAGGGTGGTTGTTGTGGGGAAAACAGGAGGAGGAAGGAGTATGAGGTATGTTCGCCACCTTGAGTTATTTGTAAAAACAATACAGGTGGGATAGAAAATAAAATAAATAAAAATAAATAAAATAGAAGATGCCTGGCTAGACATCTAAGATACCTCTAAAAGTTATCTGGGAATTGAACTTGATCGTGAGACAAGTACCCATCATGAGTCATTGGTGTACTGTAGTTGTAAAAAGGGCAAATGTAAATACAATGTTAGGTTACAGCAATAAAATTTTAGTTGCAACTTATAGATAGTACTGTTTAATTCTGCAGTGGTCAGATCCTACCTCAAGAATTATGACAAGTTCTGGTCTCCATGCTCTAAGAATTGGACAGAATTGAAATGGGTTAAAGAAAAGCAGCAAAGGGGATCAGGGGACTGATGATAGCCTTGTGCTGGGTCTATTTAGTCCAGATTGAAGGGAACATGAAATAGTACTCTTGAGTACCTGAAGGGTTTTCTTGCAGAAGAAGGGCACAAGCTGTTCTCTGTTTGTAGACAAGTTGGCAAGGCTGCTGCAAGAGCTTTCCTGGTTATCTCCACACATACGTGCATGCACAGCTCCTTCATTTCACTGACAATCCCAGCAGAAGTCTGTGCATGCGCAGACATGCACAGATGACCACAGAGAGCCTTCAAAGCAGAGGATGCATCTGCTTTCAAGGAGGAGCACTTTGCTTGATCTAACATCCATTGTGAAGCATTGCTTTCAAATGCTTTGCATAATCTCATTCTCCATTGTCCCAGAATTTACTATGTGGCATAATTAGCTGAAGAAAGAATTCAGCTGAACATGTGGAAAAGCATGCTAAAGGTAAAGTAGATTGGTGTTGAACTCTTTCATTAAATCTTGATTTCAGTTTTGGTAGAGACACCAACACTCTTTGTGCATTTCTTGAATGGGGTAAGCATTAAAGGCAGAACTGTATCTGCTGGCCTCTTCCTCTACGAATGTTCATCCCATCTCCTCAGATTCAGCACCAGGGTCTGAAAAGAGCATTCAGTTGAACACGAGCAATCACTTTTTAAGATCCCAGAGATCCTAATCCAGCAGGGTTCAGGATCATGAAGAGACTTTGACTTATATGTTACTTCGCTCATGTTCAATTAAACATCCACTAAATCTCCTTTTCCAGCCATTATCACTCAATGCTTTGAATAGATGCTTATAGCCGAGACACAGAAAAGGCAGCTCAGTTCTCAGTTCTCTTCAGACCTGAAAGCAGAAAGAAGTGTTAACTCTAAATATATACCATAAATATTATAACATCCAGAAAGACTTTTAATTTTTTTTTAAGACATAAATATTTACTATCTAAATGACTAGCACCTTTCTCTTTCTCTAGACTCCTTCAGGTCTCTTCCAATTGTAGGAAGGGTGTGCTAGGACTCTTCTCAACATTCAGCCCAGTACTGCATTCCCATCAATGGCCTACAGACTCAACATTTATAAGCAGAAGATTGATTAAGATTCACTGCAGAACAAGAGGATAAAAGCAAATACTGAATGTGTACTGATAAAAATATTTTATCAAACATAATTTAGGTTCAGCATGTTTAAATGCTAGGACCTATGGACTGTTTAATTCTTCTAAAAGTCAACCCCAAACCAACACCTCTAGATTTTTGGGACTACATCCTCTGTTATCCCCAGACAACATGCAGAATTCATCTCTCCAACCCCTAATCCCCTATCATCTACTTGAGAAGGTTGGAGAGCAATTAAGAGCAGATCTAGGTGCATAAGTTGGAATGGAGGTAAAAAGAGAGAAGTCATCATCTTGCATGTGATGAAAATCTGCTTTCATAACATCTTTGGTAACTACTATTGTTCTTACACCAGGATAAGAGCCAAGTAGCAGGTTTGGCTTACTTCTAAAGCACAACATTTAGAACATTTAGTTCTGGATTCCGTTATACACTCAAGTTCATTCTCATACTATCACAGAACCATAAGCTTACAGAGATGAAAGGGAGATAAGGCCCTGTTACCTGCAATCAGATGCCAAGATACTCTTAGGTACTAAGCTAATGACCTGGGCATTATCTTAAAAATGCATTGCACAGGAGAAAGTCAGCATTGTAGTGATGGGTTAAATTAACTCTTCCTAAGCAGTATAAAATTATTATAAGCTGTCTGGAAGCCTAAAAAAGAAAGGCTTCAGACTTCCCTCCCAAGAATTTATTTTGGCACTAAAGACCTCGTGTCCACTTCAGTACTGATGCAGCTCCCTTGTATTACAGGAAGAATTAATTTGTCCATATTACCTAGTCCTAGAGGTTTGTGGGGAGGAAAATCCCCTAGAGGTATTGACTTAGTTTATCATCATCATTAGAATGTAGAAGTGCTTTATTAGGCCATCTAATCCATCCCCACCCCCAACAGCTAATGTAGGTTCAGCCCTGAACAATATAATCTACTCTGCTTTGCCTCGACCATTCTTTTTATGGCTTATTATAATGATGCTAACACCACTTTTCTTGGCAAACTATTGCATATGCTATTAGGAGTTTGTTTTCCCCTGTTGTTCAGCTCAAATTATTTTATAGTTAATTTAAATCTCATTACTTTTACTTTGGCACAAATACAGTAGGATGTTTTTGCAAAGGCAGCTTGACTCATTTTATTTGATCACCATTGTCTTTTAAATCCTATAAACTGGCAGAACAGGCTTTCCATGCTTTACTCCCCTAAACCCTCATAAGGTGGTTGTTTACAGAAACTGAAGTGTGCCATGGGGCTGAGCCACCCACATATTGCTTGAGAACTGCAGAAAGCCCACTAAGCTCAAGTCAAAATAAAATGACCACCCTGTGAAATCTAGTTGCCTCCCCCCACTCCCCAATATATCTACTGGGCATGAAGAACTGCAGTTATAGTTCTTTAGCAGATGGTGGTCAATTGACTTCACACACACACACACACACATGCACACTTTGCTGTCAGGTGAGTTTGTGACAACTGGGGGAAGGGAAAGAGACCAACTCCCCACCTTCACTCCTTCTCTGTGCAGAAACATTCCTTAGAATATTCATTCATTGCACCAATAAATATTAATAAGTAAATGACTAACTTTGTGTGTTCTATCTATCTATCTATCTATCTATCTATCTATCTATCTATCATCTATCTACAGTATCTATCTATCATCTATCTATCTGATGTACCAAAAAGTCAGATCACATAGGCAATTTATTGCATAAATTACATTAAATGTTCACATTGGTTGCCATTTTCTTCTAAATACTTTCTTATTTATCTGACACCTGACCTTTCAACATTTCTAAGTACAGTAATATTAATTAACAATATTAATGAAATACACTGGCATTGGCCTATCGGGCCTGACTTTTGGTACATCCATAGATATATGGATATACCGTAGCTTTATACACACACACAAAATTAAACCCCAAATTAATTAAATAAGGATGCTAAGGATGTAACAAACAAGAGGTATCAAACAAGAACAGTTTGAGGCATATGAAAGCTCCTAGTAGCATATATCAGTGCATAGGAAATGAAGACCTTAAGGAGATCTTAATGTCTTCTTTCAATTTTGTTCCTGACTGCTCTTTTGATCCTGTTAGACAACCAAAGGGAAACTTACCTTTTAATGCCAACTCAGCAATTGGAAACTAATTATGGAAAGAAATTGGAATTTTACTGGTCACTGAGTAAATTTTCTGACCAGAAGACAAAGTGTCATGCTACTGTGCACACATTCCACAGAAAATCAGAAATAGAACTTGAGTCCAGCCTAGGTGGCCAGCCAGTTGTTGGTATATCTGTTCCTCTAAGCTTTGTCTTCATTCACTACTACTGTGTTCCAGAAAAAAAGAAAAAGAAAAAAAAGGTATTTAGGTCTTATGACTGGAAAATAGCAAATGCTTTAGAAGGATAATAGGGAATGTAGGCAAATGTCTTTCCAAATCATATTAAGTTACTTGTTTATTATCTCTTTTAAGTGCCAAATTCTTTTCCAACATGATTTATTTATTTGTTGTTTATTATACCAACTATCAAAAACTCTCAGATGTTGACGAAAAAAAGTCATAAAAACAGTGAAATCCAAAGATGATAAAACAAAAATTAAACTCCAAATTAATTAAAAGCCTATTTAAAAGTATTTTAAATGCTTTTTAAAAAGCCAGCAAAGAAGTCAGTCCCACATCTCAGCATTTTGGGGCAGTTACAGAGAAAGCTGTATCCTGAATATTCATGTGAGGAACCTTCAGCAACTATTAGAATAATTTCAGAAGAAATGAGCTTATTAACTTCTTATTGTACAGAAACAAACTTGCTTCATTATTGCTGGCTAGGTAGATAACTAAACCAGAAGCTGAAAAACAGGGCAAAGAAAAGTACAAGGATCAGAGTCTCACTTTGCTCATAGTAGAAACAGAAATGTAACTCTTCAAGGCTCATCTTACCACTCCTTATTTAAAGATAATTTCAAACAGAAATGAGAAACCTATTTGGGAAGGTAACACCAGAGAAGTTTGTTAGGGACAAATGCAGTACAGTAGTCCTCGTTTAGTGACCACAATTGGGACCAACAACTCAATTGTTAAGCGAAGCTTGCGATCTTACTTCAGCTTTCCTTTGCTTTATGGACCTGCAAAGGTTGTAAATGTGAGGATTGGTCACAAAGTTACTTTTTCGTCACTGCAAACTGTTACTAAATGAGGCATTCACTAAATGAGGACTATCTGTAATAAAGGCAGAGCAAACAAGGTCTAAATATGGAATAAAAATGGGAACTTCCTATATCCAGGCCAGCCCAGTAAGCATGTGACTCTTGGCAGCAAATTTAGTGCAATACAGTCTGCCTGACTCTGTGTGATGCTGTCCTTCCTGATCCTTTGCATGAGGCTCATGGAGAGTAAAAGAACGAATTTGAAACACTCTCACATCATGTAATGGTATGTGGGAATGACCTTGGGAGACAGGGTGAAGAAATGCCACCTAGGAACAAACAGATAAAGGGTGGGGTGGGGAGCCTGCAGCTGCATAATGGGCACAGAAAGAAACTCAGAAAGGAACCTCCCTAACTTCTCAGGCTGTAAAAAGAGACTGCAGGAGATTTGTACTTTCAGACTTGCAAGATTCTGCTAATGATGCCTTACAATAAAGTAGAATTAGCTCATCTGGTCATGTTTCCTGTCTGGTTGACCTGGGAAGGCTGACACATCATTAGTTTTTCTTTGATGGTGAAACAGGAAAGGAAGTGCTCGTGAAAAGACAATAAAGATCCTGACTTGCTGAAACATATTAGAATCCCAGAGCAGCACAGGGCCTGCCTAGTCAGGGGCTGAAATTTAAGCCATGGGCCAAAAGAGAGGACCCACCACCATGAAGGACAGCACTAAACCTATACCAACCTGACCAACCACTCAACATTAACCGTGAAGAACGCTGCTCAACTCACGCAGTTGAAGAACAGGACAATTAATCTGTCAATTAAACGGACATTTGAGAAATAAAAATATAGCAGCAGAAATGGCAAATATATACTTCTCAATACATGCCAGATGTTTATAATGGCACAACAATCAGTTATATACTTTTAACCATCAGTTTGGGGATAGAGGGATAAACAGCTGTTTTTGGAAGCTTTATGGTAAAAAGTTTTGAGAATCAACAAGCTTTGATTTCTAGTAGATCCCTTTAGGAGACATTAAAATAGACCCAGAACTGCATTTCGTGCACACAACTACTGGCTGGCTGTAATCATACAGTTATCACTACTTTTTAATTCATTTTGTTATCCAGCCATTCATGTTGTGTTAACAGACAACCAAACATTACCAGAATCACAAAGAATCAATATTGCAGACACGGTGATGGGGCACAAAGCGTATTTATTGCCACCTGTAAGTGATGCCAACCACTGCAGTCACCTACAGGGGGAGAGGGAGAATTTTCTTCCATCTACACCGGGATTGCAAATGAAATTTTGCCTTGGCAAACCAGGAGACAAACCCAAGCAGTTGCCCCAGTTTTGTGGGAATGAGGGTATCAGTTACTTGGACATGTCTGTGCGTTTGGGGGGAAAAAAAGGTGACTTCAGAAATGCAGCCATCTCTGTGGCGTTTTCAAAAGTGCTAGCAAGCCCAAATGATCTAACCTTAGGACCGAATGCTGTTCCTGTTTTCCATGTACAATTTCAATTAAAAAAAGGTATTTTGGAATAAGCAAAGGGAACAGCAAAGCATCTTTTTACACGATTCTGGAAAATGTATTTATATTCTATCCCGCCTTTTTTATTTTTACAAATAACTCAAGGCAGCGAACATACCTAATACTCCTTCCTCCTCCTATTTTCCCCACAACAACAACCCTGTGAGGTGAGCTGGGCTGAGAGAGAGGGACTGGCCCAAGGTCACCCAGCTGGCTCTTCATGCCTCAGGTGGGACTAGAACTCACGGTCTCCCGGTTTCTAGCCCGTTGCCCTAACCACTAGACCAAACTGGCTCCCATATACTGTATAATAATAATAGATAAATAATAACAACAACAATAATAAATAGAATGATATTCTTTTTATTATAATTATTATTAGATTTTTTTAATCTCACCTTTTTATGAATGAAGTCAAATCAAGGCAGCAAACATAGCTAATACCCCTGCCTCCTATTTTTCCCACAACAACAACCCTGTGAGGTGGGTTGGACTAAGAGAGAACGACTGGCCCAAAGCCACCCAGCCAACTTTCCTGCCTAAAGAAGGCCTGGAACTCGCCCTCTCCTGCTTTCTAGGCCAGCACCTTCACCACTGCACCACCCTGGCTCTCTTGAAGAGTACCTCATGAAAACAAATGCAGGCACACAAATATATCCAAATTTATATCTCAGGGAGAAAGGGCATTTTAAAACATAATTTGATAAGTACTGGTTTATTTAAAAATTGATACGCTGTCTTTCAAATCCAATCTCAAGTTCTCTGACATTTAATAATACAAAACATTTTAAACCATTACCTTAAAAGTCCTTAGCTCAAAGCACAAAGGGAAGGATGCCAAGAACATCCCGGGAGCCAGAGATTTCCCACTCAGCTTTAAAAGCTGGAGTGAAAGCAAAACTCCAACTGCTGGAGCAGGTTCTCTATTTAAACGTCTTTGATTACTGGATTCCTGCCAATTAAAAGACACAGGAGCCCTGTCAAAAGAAGTTGCCAGGGTTATAAGTAGCATATAGAAACACACTCACCAGCTTGCACAGGGATCTTTTTTCTCCTGAGTTTAAATGAGGTTCCTTATGCCAAACTTGGAGGTACCAGGATATTCTCTCTTTCCCTTCTCAGCTTATAGCACAGGGGAGCAATCCATAAAGAGATCTGTCCATAAGAATCTTGAAAACTGTTTGGGTAATTACCAGAAATCAGCATGAATACGTCAAGACAAATCTTGCCAGACAAATCTGTTATTCATTCATTCATTCATTCATTCATTTGTTTGTTTGTTCATTCATTCATTGATTTAACCCAATTTTGAACTCACCCCAATCCAACTGGATTCTGAGCAGCAAACAACACAAAGAAAAAAAGAAAGAAAATGATCAGTTAAAAGCAATCCCTTATACAGTAACGTTAAATTCTAAACCATACTGATAGCACCCACAATCAGCTCAGGCCATAGACACAATAAAAAGAACAACTGTTTCATTTGTTTATAAAAAAGCAGAGAGGTAGCATGTCTCTCCAGGTGGAGAGAGTTCCATAAAATGGGGGTTACCACAGAAAAGGTCTGTGTAGAGAGTAAGGAAGATGACCTTGATGGAAATATGCAAGAACCGTTACCTAACCAAGAGGGGTTGAAACATTTTTTTAAGTCCTGAGAAAAGAGGTAATATTCAGAAGAAGCTCAGGAAGACACCTCCCTGATTCACTATGGTACAGTATAAGAAGGGGGAGGAAGTACAGCACAATCAGACTTGCAAGATTCTGTTATTATAACCAATCTCTATAAAGGTAGTTTCAGACTCTGTAAGGTGATTTCCTAGTCTGGTCCACCTAGTGGGGCTGACAGTCTGTTATCTTATTCAACCCTATTTACCATGTGAGGAGAAGGGACCAGACCAGACAGAGAAATTCAATTCTGGCGTGGTATTGCCAGACATATCCTGGTGCTGCACTGTGTAGGACTTTAAAGGTAACTACTAGCACTTTAATTTGAGCCCAGAAGCCTAATGATCACCAATGCAGTGACTTTAAAATTATTGTTACTATAATTTGGGGATACCCACCAATAATTTTGTACCAGCCCTACATACAACGTAATACAGTAGTCCAGTTGAGTAGTGATCACAGTGTGAGTTACTATTATTTCATTTTTTTAAATCAAGTAATTTCCTTAATAGATTATGGGAATGCAGGAGACATAGTATACCTTGGCTTCATCAAAGCTTTTGACTAAATACTACATGACTTGCTGATGCAGATTAACAAGCTATTTAAGTGTGGGCTACATGGCATGACAATTAAATGGATGCGAAGCTGACTCCAAAATTGTATGCAAAGTATGCTCAGCAGTGAGTTTTCATCAGATTGAAAAGAAGTTATCAAGTGGGTGCCATAAAGACCAATCCTGGGACTCTACTTTTCAATATTTTCATTAATGATTTGAATGAAGAAATAAAAGGAATAGTTCTCAGATTTTAGTTGTATAAACAGAATTCTAATTTGCAATTGTGGGAGATAATTGTTTCATTATATTCTGTTTTAGTTAGCCTCTATCTGTCAGCCCTTCAAAGTAGACCAGACTAGGAAACCAAAGTTATGAATGCTAATATGACTTTTATTATAAGGTTACAGTAACAGAATCTTGCAAGTCTGAATATGCTTCCCCCCTCCCTCCCTCTACCTTCATGAGAACTAGGGAGGGTCCCATCTGAGACATTTTCTCAAATTACATTTCTGCCCCCGATTCAAATTTATTTTATCTGACCATTGTCTTGGCTGCAGCTCTTCCTCCTGTTCCTCAAGGTCATTCCTTCTGCCCATTACATCATCTCAATACCGTGCCTAGTTCTGGGCAACTCATTTTGAAAAGGATTCATTGGAACAGGTTCAGAGAAAAGCAGTGAAAACAACCAGAGGATTAGAAACTAAGCCTCATGAAAAGAGATTCAGGGAGCTGAGAATCTTTCCCTTGGAGTGGGCTATACATACAATAAAATAAACATAAATAAATAAATAAAGATGATCCTGCCTGTTCATCCTTTTCCTGGACAGGTCAGTTTCAAAAGGCAAGCACAAACTGGGTTAGCAACCCAAACCTGTTTTTTGTATAATATGTATGGGTGCCTTTTTGAAATGTTAAGTGGGCTCCAATCTATCTGCTGTCCAAAAATGTGCTGTAGCAAACTTACTCTGTTTATATTTCTATACAGCAATGTACATCAGACATCCACAATCTTTTTTGGATCACTATTGGCTTTTAAGTTGTGGTACAAGTAGCTGCACACCAAAAAGTGGGCAGGAATAGGACAAAAACTAACATTTATTTATTTAATTATATGCAGTTTAATAAAATATCTATTTAACAATGTTCCCCTTCTGTCATATTACAAATTGTAGTTTAGCTGCAGGTCTGGAGTGGTTTGGAGATCAGCATCAAATCATTAAGAAGGTACGTTCAGCCCTAGGACTACAAGTTTTACATCTCTGCTATAAGGATTTTCTTTTCTTTTCTTTTTATTAAGTCTGTGTGCGCTTCAAAAATGATTTGGAGGAAGTGCTTCAAATCCTACAAGAGGAAAAAAATGTGCCTGCTTTAAGTTCATATTTAATTTGACTCCTTAAAGCAACTGCATCTTTCTTCAGGTTTATGAGGAAGTCTAGAAAAAAGTTGTGGCTTCTCTACTTAGTAACAGAAAGAGTTTGTGAGTCCAAAGCACTTCTTCTGACTTATTTTTGAACCATGCACAATCCTAATTTTTGTATGTCTGGCCTGGCCTGGCCTGGTCTAGATTGTAGTGTCAAAGGTAAAGTTTGAAACAAAACTTTGAAGCTGTTCCCCAGTGGCAAAATAGCAGAAAACTAAAAGAGGTTGAAGCAGAAATTGTATAGACGAGAGTGAAGGTCCCTAATGATAGAAAGGTTAATAAAAGGGGGGAAATGACTTGTATGAATGCCAGTTTCTGTCCATGTCTCAGCCTGGTACTTAAGGGGAATATTTTCACTTAGATACTTCTGCTCCACTTGCAGACGTGAGGGAGATGCTGTTAATAATAAAGATTGTCCCTGATGGTAGCAAGTCTAATTACAAGATAAAACACTAAAAGGTACAATGAAGTAACGGATTGTAGTTTCTTGTGTTTTTTCCCCTGGATATCAGTTTATTACCAACCTGACACTATAGCTTTAAGGGTCATTTCTCTGCTGTTACTGGGCTGCCAAAAGAAGACAAAACAAAGAACATGGGAAGAGGTGAGAGGAACCAAATAATCTTTGTTAGTTTCCTCTCCAATATTTTCCTATTAATAATGGCTTACAGAAGAGGCCTCTCTGGTCACAGATTTCTAAAAGATGCCAAAACCATTCACTTGTTGCTTATTTACCGAATAGCTCAAAACAGAACTTAAAATTGCTCAGGAATAGGCTCTGGATATAAAATCTAAACCTTGACACATATTTGCTGCTTTTTCATCAAAGTAGTATATATAAGACTCATTAAAATATATCTTGATTTATTTATTCAATTTCTATGGCCACCCATCTCGAATAAATGACTCTGGGTGGCGAACAATCATAAAATCAATTAAAACCAAATACAAACACAATACAAAAAATAAATATACTGTATATATAGTAGCCAAGAAAAATAATAACCTTAGATCTTAATATAATCAGGAAACAGGGCCCTTAACATACTTGGGATCCCAGGCCTGGTCATACAACCAGGTTTTCATGGCCTTACAAAAGGCCAACAGGGTCAGGGCCATCCTAATCTCTGGAAGGAGAATGTTCCAGAAGGCAGGTGCTGTGGCAGAGAAGGCACATCTCCTAATCCCTGCCAACTGACATCCCTTGGCTGATGGGACCCAGAGCATGCCCATCCTGCTGGACTGAATTGGACAGGTAGAAACAACTGGGAGAAGATGGTCCCTCAGGTAACCCGGTCCCAAGCCATGAAGGGCTTTAAAGGTGACAACGAGAACCTTGAATTGCACCTGGAAACACACTGACAATGAATGCAGTTCAAGAAATAGTGGTGTTACATGTGTTGAATATCTGACACCATTTACTATCCATGCAGCTGCATTCTGCACCAGCTGAAGCTTCTAAATGCTCTTCAAGGGCAGTTCCATGTAGAGAACATTGCATTAATCCAGATGGGAGGTCACGAGGGCATGACTAACTGTGAGCAGAGCTTCCTGGTCCAGGAATGGGCGCAACTGGTATACAACCTGAAGCCCTCTTATCCGCAGCTGCCACCTGCTCTTCAAGGAGAAGCCGTGAGTCCAAGATGACCCCCAGTGCACATACTGGGTCCATATGGGACAGTGCCGCCTCATCCAGAACTAAAGGTGGAAAAACCTTGACATTGGAAGGCCCAAGTACCCAAAGCCACTCCATCTTGCTTGAGTTGAGCTGAAGCCAATTGTGCCCCATCCAGGCTCCTACAGCCTCCAGGTACTGGGACAGGACATCCACCACGTCGCTCGGGCAGCCCAGGGTGGAGATATAAAGCTGGGTATCATCAGCATACTGATGATACCTCATCCAAAACTGTCAGATTACCTCACCCAGAAGCCTCATGTAGATGTTAAATAAAAGGGGAGAAAGGACCAAGCCCTGTGGCATGCCACAAAGTAGGGGCTGCAGGCCAGACCTCTCCCCCCATCAACACCAACTGGAACCAACCCCAGATGAAGGAGGAGAACCAGCACAACACAGTGCCGCCCACCACAACTCCCGAAGCCAGTCCAGAAGGATACCATGATCTATGGTCCTAAAGGCCGCTGAGAGGTCAAGAAGAGCAAGGATGGATGCACTGCCCCCATCCTGCTCCTCCTAGAGGTCATCCAAGAGTGTGACCAATGCTGTCTCAGTCCTGTAACCTGGCCTGAATCCTGACTGAAAGGGATCCAGATAATCTGCTTCATCCAGACACCTTTGAAGCTACCGTGCACCATTTTCTCCATGACCTTCCCTAAAAAAGGGAGGTTGGAGACTGGATGAAAACTGTCCAGATTAGTTGAGTGATGGCCCCTCGAAGAGAGGGTGTACCACCAACTCCTTAAGGCCCGGTGGGACCACCCCCTCCATCAAGGAGGAATTAACCACCACCCAGACCCAATCATGCATCCTCTCCCGGGCAGCCTTGACCAGCCAGACAGGGCATGTATCTAACACAGGAGTGACCAGACTAACAGCTACAAGAACCCTGTCCACTTCCTCAGGTTCAACGGGACCAAACACCTCCCAGGTAACTGTGTAAGACTCAGCCCCCAGAACCTCCACTGGTTCTACCCTAAGGCTGGAGTCCAATGCAAAGCAAATCTGAGCGACTTTATCCGCTAGATGCACAACATATTCCTCACAGTGACCCTGTGGGTGAATTGCTCCCTCCAGTATTACTCCCTCCAAGGAGGGACTGGGCCCCCTGAAACAGGGCCACTGGGTGGCTACCTGCAGATGCAATAAGGGCAGATAATTTATTTATTTATTTATTTATTTATTTATTAAACAAATGTATATGGCCAGCCACTCACACATGGTGACTCTGGGCAGCTTACAAAATTAAAATTACATTTCGCTGCCCTTACCGAAATGAGGTAGGCTCTAAAAGCAGCTCTAGCTCATGTTCAGTCTTCACTCTGCCGTTCACCAGCGGCACTCTGGGCATCTCTTTGCTCTCTTCATCTCCCTCAGCTCATCCATAAACCACAGAGAGTTCTGGGATCCATGGGCGTGGAGAGGCCACTCAGGCATGATCTGGTGCAAAGCTGCACCCACTCTCCTATTCCAAACAGCCACCAAGGCTTCAGCCAGACCATGTAGCAAACCTTCTGGAACAACCCAAGCTCCCTCTGGAACCCAATCAGATCCATCAGTTGCCTTGGGTGGGCTGATCTAACAGGCCCAGCCTTCCTGCAGAGGGGAGTAGTGCCAGAGAACTGGAGGCTCACCAGGTAGTGATCTGACCATGACAGCGGAAAAACCAATATCTCCCCCAAATCCAGAACACCCTAACCCTCTCCAACAGAAAAATCAGGTCAGGCATATGACCACTATTATGTGTCAGTCCCTGGATGACTTGGGAAAGCCCCTTGGCTGTCATGGTGGCCATGAACCCCTGAGATACCTCAGACCCCATCCCCAGATAAGCACTTTGAAGTCACCCAAGACCATAAGCCTGGAAACTCCATCGCTAACCTGGCCATGGAGTCAAGAAGCTCAGTCAGGGAGGTTGCTATGCAGCAGGGAGGCTGGTACAATAGCAACAGTCCCAACTCTTAGAACTCAGTTTAATAAATAGGGTCTCGCACCCAGCAATCTGAGGAGCAGTGCCCCTGGATGCCTCCCAAGTGTCTCAGATGACCACCATCATCCCATCACCTGGGGTCTTGGTTGGTGCCACACCCAGAACCCAGCTGGGCACATCTCAGAAAGGGGAATCCCCCATCCTGTCCCAGCCAGGTCTCAGTAATACACACCAGGTCAGCCTTCTCACTGACAATCAAGACATGAATGAGGATGGCCTTATTGTAGACTGATCTGGCATTCAGCAGCAGCAGCAGCTGGCAACCCAGGGCCTTGAAGGTCTGCCGTCTAGGGCCTGGGAATGAGCTAGAGGGACTGGAATGCCGCACAGGAACAATATACCCACTGGCTCTTAAGGAGGTAGTGGTGCACCCTCTCCCTGTGAGCAGCCCACCCCACATCTCTCATCATATCCTCCCCATCTACCCATCGCTACTGGGATATTATAGCCTGCCCCCATCCCTTCAGAGCCTTCCCCTCCTTCCTGTCCATAAATATCCATGCCCAAGCCACCCCCACCTTACTCACACAACCAATGATCAGCCAACCAGGTGCCCCCTAAAACCGGAGGCACTTCTGCAGAGCATTCAGTGCCTCCAGCTAATCAGGGACCCACCTCACCCCCATCTACCACCACACAGTGCCTTCAGCCAAGCCCCTCTCACTGGACTGGTTAGGCACCCAGATATTCGCTGTCCCAGTTCTCCTTCCCTCCAGCTCTCACCCATGGGAAAGTAAGCAGAATCACAACCTACAACTCACAGTCTTTCCTACCTGATGACCAGTCCAGTTCCCTAATCCAAAGTCTCCTAGTCAGGGTCCTCTTGAGTTGTGATGACTTCCACTTGAAAACAGCCCACACAAAATTGGCTATTATAAGATGCCTTCCAGCTCCTGGCCAGAAAGGAGACAAGATGGCTACCCAACTGCATGGGCAGGGGGCTAGAAATTGCAGCCGCAGGGCCCAGGCAGCTGCTGCTGGCCTGACCCAGCCCTGCCTCTGCCACAGCAAATCCCCCACCTCCACACGACCATGATGGAAGAAAAAGGCAGCTCTCATCTGCACTCCTATAGCACTGTCGTCCTTGTTCCAAAGCACACATCCTCTCTGCAAGCCCATCGTTGCCTGCAGCCGCCTTCCCACCGCCGCATCCCCAACACTGCCAAATGTGTGGAACGTGTCTAGCGCAAAGCAGCCGATCTGCGCACCCAGTGATCCAGTGGCCCAGCCACCGCCATCCCTGGCCCCAATCCCCCAAAGCCAGCTCTCCAAGCCACAGCCCCGGTCAGGGAGTGAGTGCCTGGTGCCTCACGTGATTTTGACCCAAGCCACCAAAAGGCCCAGCAAGGGACACAAACCACACGGGCCAGAGAGCTGGCCAATCCAGCCTGGTCCAGTCAGGAAATGACCCCAGAAGACTCCTTCACCCTCCAGTCCAAAACATTAGACCTCCAACCATCCACAACTTACTAAAATCCTCCAAAGCATCCCAACTCACAGCCATGATGGGGGGAAAAATGAAATGTAGCCCCATTTTGCCATCTGAAAATGTAACTGTATTTTTATTTGACCACGTAGCTGATCATATCTAAAACAAATCTGTTAAATCTATTAAATGCTATCAAAATTATGGAAAAACATTGGATTTGGTCCTCCTCTCCCTCCCCTCAAATCTCAAATGCTCATTGTCCTTGTTAAGGTTGTGAATTATGGTTTCAGAAAGCGATCCTCTCACTCCACATGCTTTCACAAAGCAGATCTAGGGCTGGCTCCTCTCCTCCAGACTAGCTGCAGGTGTTAGTGAGAGATTATGGATATTCTCTCCAAAATATTTCCTACTCTCCCTTTCACTCCCCATCCACCTGACTAGAACTTTACTACTATGGGTTGGATCATACAGCCATATTGAAAAGGACTTGATTATTACGAGTATTAAAAACTCTGGATTTTAAACCATTGTAGATAATACACATATTTGCTTCTTGTCACAACAACAGGCAAATATTCAGCTTCATTGATAAGAAAAATAAATTAGCAACTTGAATCATCTTGGTTCTGTGAACATTTATAACATAATAAAATCCTTAGATACTAATACTTTGCTATCTCTTTGTTCCCTAAACTAATTGTTCAAGAGATGCTGCCTTGGATTTTGTTAGCCTCAAGTATTCAAGCTAGCAGGCAATAAAAAAAAAAGTCAGGAGAGGCTGATGATCCACCTGGTGAAAGATTCACAGGGATACCTTAGCCAGTCCTCAGTTGAGGAATGATATAGGCAAACTGGAACAGGGATGAAAATGAGCAAGTAGAATAGAAAACAAATCCTATGCAGAAAAATTTAAGTGTCTAGGCACATTCAACCTGGAGAGGAGGGGAGGGAAGCAAGAGTACTCTTCAAACGCACCAAAGACAAAGATGTCTGCTGCCTCAAAGAACTGGATTAGATTTAAGGATTTAAGCTGCAGGCAGAATTGTTTTAATGACAGGAGGAGCTCAACTATGAATTTAACAACAGGGAAGGGGCGGGGGTATCTTAAACTGAAGCTAGGTAGCTAACCATTGTAGATGCTCTGGCCCTGGCTTTAGGACAATGGGATTAAATTATCTGCAAGGCCCTTTCTAATTCTGTGCTTTTAATAATCTGCATCTGATCCTGCCCAAATGTACCTCTAGGCCACTGTACAAACAATATTCACTTTCTTCTCATGGCATTAAAATATAATCCTGAAGTTGCATATCACTAGTTAGGGGCATATAACTAGTTGCATGTCACAATTCTCAAGATATGTTCTTCTGAGTGAGAACTAGCCTGGGCTGAAAGAAGAATGGAAAAAAGAAGAAGAAAGGGAAAAGGGTCCCCTCCCTCCCTACACACACACACACACACACACACACCATCTTGTTTGCTGTCTACAGAAGAAACTGTGTTCCTTATACGCTACCTTAAGCTACCTCAAGTAAGGCAACCAGAGCAACACTCTATTTAGACACCATGGGCAATCAACAACATTCAGGAAGGTATCCATCGTCAATCAGCAGCAGCAGTCTCTCCACCTTTGACTCTTCTTCTCTTTTCTGCCTCTTCCAATTGCCTTGCCAAACTCCTATATGCTCTCCTCATTCACTTGCTCAGTGAATTAATAAGAACAAAGTCTAATCAATTAAAAGAAAGCAACAATTCAAAGCATAGGTTTGGTTGGTTGGTTGATTATGTGCCATCAAGTTAATGTCAACTCTTAACAACCACATAAACAAACTTTCTCTGAGTTGATCTGTCCCTAGCCTGGCCCTTTGGATCTTCCAACGGTGCACCCATTGCTGCTGTAGTTGAGTCCATCCATCTTGCCGCTGTTGTCTTCTCATCTTTCCTTCCACCTTTCCCAGCACTGTAGACTTCTCCAGTGCATATTAGGCAAAGAGCAAGGTCTTTGCCTAATATGTCCAAAGTCTGATAATTTGAGCCTAGGCATTGGTGCCTTGAGTGAGAACTCTGGGTTGATTTATTCAATGATCAAGTTGTTTGTTTTCTTGGCTATCCATGATATTCTCAGAAGTCTTCTCCAACCACAAACTCTGAAAGCATCAATACTCTTTCTATCCTGCTCTTAAAAGTCCAACTGTTGATCCTAAATGTAATCTAACCCTAACAGGCAGAAGCTATCCACCACTTCAGCATCTTCATTGCCAATTCTAGTGCTGGTCGCTGTACACATTATCATGGTTTTCTTTATATTTAATCTTAATCCTATTTTTTCACTGATCTCCTTGACTTTCATTACTAGAGCTTTCAGGCCATTTACATTTTCAGCTATCAGAGTACTGTCATTTGCATAATGCAGGAAAGCATAGCTCTAGCAGATGAAAACAGTATAAAATGTGTTAATCAAATATTAAAATTATATAATGGCAAACAAAAACAATGTTGTTTGATTCCAGGAAAAGACATGACTGCTTTAAAGGTTTGCAGACAGGCGCTACATTTATGTCCTCATACACTTCTAAACTCCTTTTTGGATTCAGAACCGAAACATTGCACAGCCCTAGTATTCAGAAGTGTTGCCTATTTAAAAAAGCATATATGACAGATATATAAAATTTTAGTATGGAAAATTTTGTAGCAAGAATGTCTTAGAGATAGTTAGATTTTTTAAAAAAAAGCATATTATGAAAAGTTTTATGTGAAAATATGACACAATTGAATTGTGTTCTCTTTTTATTGCAGAAAAATGGTCAAACAGGAGGCAGTAGATATATGTGATGCTGGCACAGGCCACGCTTAAAGGATTCGCACATCCTTAGTACAAAAGGGATGGTTTAGTTCGAACAAGGCTCATTATTTTTTTTTAAAAGTTCTTTATAAAATCATTGTATCATCATCATCATCATCCTCCTCCTCCTCCTCCTCCTCCTCCTAACATACCTCTAAGATAATTTGAAATGTGTTAAGCAGTTGAATGAATGCTGGATAATGCCCCATCATGGAGACCGTGCCACAGCTAGAATATCTTACATCCCTGTTTAAGGTTATTCTTAGGGTTACATCTTGCCATAAAGAGAATTATACTATATACCGACCTGACACCCTTGCTGAATTATTTTCAATATTTAATTTGCTGCCTTGAATTACACAGCACACATACACATATGCTATTTGTACCTACACATTTATCTACTCTTTCTCTCTTTTTTTTTCCTGAAGCTGTGACATGATTGACATTCTCTGAGAGCCAAAGTTGGAATAAGGAACATGCACAAATAATGGTTTCCTTAGCAACGGGAACCATGTGAATTCTCCTCTTTCCTTTTTTCCTTTTTTCTTTTGCACTTTACTTAGTGGTCTCTCCACACATTGGTTTTCATGGAGACTTGGAGGCCTGATGCATATTTTTTTTTCTAAAAATAAAATCAGTGCACCAAGCAGAATTAAAAAGGTTTTATAGTTTGTTGACATGCATTATTATTTTTATTTATTACTGAAAAAAAATCCTCAAAATATGTATGTACTGGTTTGCAGAACTCATTTAACACAGAGAGATAGAGATTTGGGACATCCTTTAATTCCTTTTATGGAAAAAAGAAGTCACAATTTTTATGTCAAATAGTATTGCATACTTGCCCGAATCTGCAACCTTCCATCCAATCCCCTCGGGATATCTAAAAAGGGTGTTGAGCAAATTCTATTCGAAATGCTTCATTTCTGAAAGAAAAATAATAGTTTACATTATGCTCCCAAAAGAAAAGGATTTTAAAAAATTATGCCAGTTTGCATTAAATTTACAAATGTGAATACAAATTCAGAAATAATCCCTATAATTTCAATAGAAATACATTCTATTTCTACATAAATCAATCATGTAACTCATAATAAATACATACATACATAAATTCCTATTAAAATTACAGTAATTATGATGAAGAGAATGATGATTTGGTGCTGTGCACTTACCTCATCTTCTGATCAGATATAATGGTTGAAAGCCTTTGTTTTCCTTCCAATGGGTTTTTTTCTCTTTAAACCAGAAATGGGCCACCCTTTAGTTAGAAGACGCATACACAGGAGTCTGACAGCCCTTAAAATACAGACTGTTGTTTGTAAAGTTGGATCCTTGGCCAGTGGGCATAGGAAGAGATGGCAGATCACTAGCCAGTGTAGAAAGAAAGTAGGTCCCCCTTAGTTTCTTGTGCTATCCTCACAGGGCCAGCCCTATTATTAGGCAGTGTTGATTCAACTGCCATTCCAGTCTGCTTCTGAACACAGCCTGTTGGAGGGATCACCATCTTGTCCTCTAAGACAAGTCTTGCTTTCCTTTTTTTTTTTTTTTTGGTGACTTCAAGTCAGTGTTGACTCCTGGCAATGGCCTGGACTAGTGCCTCCAGTTTTCTTGGCACCGTTTTCAGAAGCAGTTTGCCCTTGCCTTCTTCTTGGGTCTGAGAGAGACTGACTGGCCCAAGATCACCCAGTGAGCTTTGTACCTAAGGTGGAACTAGAACTCACGGTCTCCTGGTTTCTAGCCTGATGCCTTAACCACTACACCAAACTGGCTCTCTGCTTTTCTAAGAGTATGGCAAAGTTGGGTCCAGGCGATGGTTAATGCACCCCTGAGGGAGTGGGTATTTCCAGCTGCCTTTAAGGAGGCGCTGCTATACCCCCTCCTCAAGAAGCCATCCCAGGACCCTACTATACTGGGCAATTTTTGCCCTGTCTCCCACCTCCCCTTTTTGGGAAAGGTGGTTGAGAAAGTGGTTGCATTGCAGCTCCAGAGAATTCTGGAGGAAACGGATTATCTGGACCCCTTTCAGTCAGGTTTCAGGCCAGGATATCGGACAGAAACTGCATTGGTCACACTTATGGATGATCTCTGCAGGAAGCGGGATGGAGGAAGTGCACCCATCCTGGCTCTCTTGGATCTCTCAGCGTCTTTCGATACCATCAACCATGATATACTTCTGGGGTGGCTCAGGGGGCTGGGGGTGGGTGGTGTAGTTTTGCGCTAGTTCACCTCCTTCCTCCAGGGTGGTGATAGGAGAGGAGAGATCCAACCCTCAACCTCTCCATTGTGGGGTGCCGCAGGGCTCGGTCCTCTCTCCTCTCCTATTTAACATCTACATGAAACCGCTGGGTGAGATCATCCATCACCATGGGATGAGGTATCATCAGTATGCCTCAGTTATATATCTCCATCCCGGGTGAAGTAAGTGATGCGGTTTCCACCCTTTCCAAGTGCCTGGGGGCTGTGGGGGTCTGGATGGGGAACAACAGGCTTCAACTGAACCCTGGTAAGACAGAGTGGCTGTGGATTGATGGCCCCTCAGGTTCCAGGAAGTTGTCTTCTTTGGTTCTGGATGGGGTGGCACTTCCCCACTTGGAACCAGTGCGGAACCTGGGGGTCCTCCTGGACTCGCAACTCCTGCTCGAAGAGCAAGTGGCAGTCGTGGCCAGGAGGGCCTTTGCATATCTTTGGGTGGTGCGCCAGCTCCACCTATTCCTGGACCGAGATGCCCTCCGAACAGTCACTCATGCCCTTGTCATCTCCCATATAGACTATTGCAATGCGCTCTACATGGGGCTACCCTTGAAGAGTATTTGGAAGCTTCAGCTGGTCCAGAATGTGGCTGTGCGGACAGTTATCGGTGCTGTAAAATCAGCCCATGTGACACCACTGTTGCATGAGCTGCACTGGGTACCAGTTTGCTTCCAGGTCCAATTCAAGGTGTTGGTTATCACCTTTAAAGCCCTACATGGCATGGGACTGGGTTACCTGAGGGACCGTCTCATCCCCATAACATTGACCCATCCCACCCGATCAGGCAGGGAGGGCATGCGACGGACCCCATCAGCAAAGCAATTTCATCTAGCAGGGTCCAGGAGGCGAGACTTCTCTGCAGTGGCGCCCGCCCTTTGGAACATCTTGCCCCCGGAGTTGAGACAGGTCTCCTCGCTCTCGGACTTCCAGAAGAAACTGAAGACCTGGTTCTGCCACCTTGCTTGGGAAGGGGAGAGTGATAGCTCCACCTGGGGATGGCTGGCACCATAGCACCCCTTAGTGATTGTGTTCCATCCCCACTTGGATTTTGCATTCATTTTTTATTTATATTTTAATGGTAGATTAGGTGGCTGTGTTTTTAGTGTTATTTTATTGTAAACTGCCCAGAGTCCCCCACTGGGAGAGATGGGCGGTGACATAAATTTAATAAATAAAAAAATAAAAAAGTAAGCATAGGGAAAGCATCCCAAAGGTTATTTACTTGTTAAACATATTTCTGTGCTGCCATGTGCCAGAAAGACTCTTGGCAGCTTATAGAGAAGAAATACAAACCATATCAGCCACAGTGGGGGGAAAACCAACTCTAAACATGATAAAAATAAAAACCACACAATACAGGACCAATGAGTTGCTGGTCGTAGATAGAACATGTCCCCAGCCTACCTGTACAGCTTTTTCGGATGTCCGTGCCCTTCCCATTTTATTTGTATTCAGGCAAACATTGGTCTAGATCAATGAGACTTCATTCCACAAGCTTTTTGGATATGGAAGGGAAGAGCAAAGTAGAGTTCGCTTTTATTACAGCAATCTCTGGCATAGTGGCATAGAAGTGCTTTTGAAGAGACACATCAACTTGAAATCGTGTCATGTTTAAGTGTTAAAAGTAGTTTCATATGTTACACTTGCCCTCATATATCAGTTTCATCTCCTTCAGAGGCATTCATGAGTATAGTTAACCTCTGAGTCCCTCCACACCCACAACACAATCAAACTTCCATCTGGAGGGCCACTTCTGGATGTGAGAAAAATAAATATTTTACTTCCAAGGCACCGTTGGTACTTTGTCTCCTTGTTTTATTACCTTTCCCCCTCAAAGCAACATATGGTCATGGGCACGACACACATGCAGGCACATAGATCAAAGCTAAAAGCCACAAGAAACATGAGGAAGCTACAAAAAAAGAGCCGCCCCGTATGAAGTTTTCTTCTGCTTATATCTATTTTAGATCATTTTTTGGTGATGTTCCCCCCCACCCACTCATCCACTAGTCCACAGCACTGGTTATGGCTTAGAAGACTAAAGTGACATTTACCATCAAATTGTTGATCCATTACAATAAGCTAAAACATTTGTTTATTAAATTAAAACAAATTTAGTTTATTAGAATTGAGGAAGTGCAATGGAACATACCCCTTTTCACTCCTGCTGGCCTCTTCCTGCCAGTGGGCATGGCTAGACTAACCAGGGCACTTCCTTCTATAGTTGTTTAGTGTTCTGACTGTTCCAGAATCCGAAGCCAGGAAACCTGGTTTAGACATAATTCTGAACAAATAGTAGATAAAAGTGCCATAGTTTCTTTAGTCATCCTCAGTGACCAGAGGAATTATGGACTAGGGCTGGGGAGACCCAGGTTCAAGTCCACGCTTCGCCATGAAAACTCAGCAGACAACTTTGGGCCAATCGCACTCTTCAGCCCAGCTGACTTCATGGAGTTGTTGTTTTGAGGATAAAATGAAGTCAGCTGCCCTATAAGCTGCATTGCTCTCTTGGAGGAATGGTAAAAATAGAGAAAAAAATAGAATAATATTCTGTCTTTCTACCCAGATGACATTTCGGGTGGCTGTCTGGCAGAATATGGTGCCCTCCCTTGAGAAAAAAGAGGAAACTTCATTGAGTTCTCCCATGGATCCCTTCCTCTTCCTCACCATCTGACTCCCCCCTGCCCCACACACAAAGGACTTTGTACTGTATTCACCACAACCAAGTGCTGTTTTGCTAATGTTCTCTAGGCTCCGCTCACCAGCTCCTATTTATTGCTACCGGCAGCACTGAGATTAGCTCTCCTTGTACATGCTTGTTATTTTTTCATCTTCATATTTGTGTGACTGCGGTGGGAGATTTCACAGGTGGCTGATGAAGCTCGTTATATTTATTTGGACCTCCTTAGTGCTCCTTAAAAGGCAATTAAAATGAGAATGGAAATGACTGTATGTGGTCAAGCACACTGCTGCCTAACTATTTACACAACTGCTGGCTGAATATAAAAAGGGAGGGACCGCTTGCACCAGCACAAAGCTGTGCAGCTGTGCTAATGGCTTCCCTAAACTTCCTCATTTTGAAATTTTCTCAAACTTTCCAACAACATTGATTATCAGATCACATTAATCCTTCTCATCTGTACATTTACCAGGCCACAGAGCTGGAAAAGGCAACCTGCCCCTTCCTGCCAATCATATTTTGTGTCCTTTGACAGGGTATGCGTTCTACAGTGTCTCACTCACTGCTGGAGCCTTTTTCTGTTATTCCTGTCTTCCACTGTTGAAAGAGGTTTTCCCTGATGCCCATGCAACAGAGGGAAAGCAAACAGCAAAAATACCTGCTTAATCCAGATTTAAGCTTGGGGGAGCAGTGCAGGGGGGAGGCATATGAATAATACAGGTTTCCAACTATAGAGCTTTCTTCAGATGTACTCTTCCCCATGTGAGTAAAATCATGTTAGGAAGAGTGGAGGCATATTGGTAAGCCACATGTCTTCACTCTATTACCTTTCTCTGCAATCTTCCAGGACTTGGGGAAATTTCATAAATGAACGTCCTTGTGGGATTTAGAAACCTACATGCGACCAGGACTGAAAATCACCACCTATGATAGGCTTATCGTGCTTGAATGTGCTAAAAATGGAACAGGTAGATAACACCACTTTATTAGCTAAAAGGAAGGAAGACTTAGAAAGAAGACATTATTAAGAAGACAAAAGTAACGTTAACTAGAATGCTTAGAGAACTTAGCACTGAAGACAAGGAAATGCAGGTGAAAGATAGTTTTACTTTCTTCATCCACCAAATAGGTAAAGATAGATAGTGTGCTGGAAAGTAAAGATGGGATTAATCCCAGGGACGAAGGCAGTGATGAACTTAGACAAGAACATAAGGGATAAGGAATTTTCTGTGACAACACAGATCAGAATAATTAGCACAATTATTTGCTTTAGTGTAAGTTTCCAATGGCTGTGAAAGTTGGACATTGAGAAAGAGTGAGAGAAACAAGATAGACCCCTATGAGTTATGGATTTGGGCATAGTTACTACCATGGACTGCAAGAAGAACCAGTCAATCACTTCTGAAACTAAAAGAAGACTTACTGTTCCCTTGTGGAAATGATCAGTATGTAGAAATTCACTCACTTTGGCCATGTGATATGAGCAGATGATGGTGTAAAACAAATCACAATACTTGGCAAATTTGAGGGAAGTAGAAGGACAGGAAGGCAGTGGGTAAAGTGGATGAAGGATATCAAAGAAATTAAAGACTATCCTTGGAGAAGCTAGAAGTTGCTACTAAAGACAGATTAAGATTGCAAGCACTTTCCATGCTGTCACCAGGAATCAAGCCTAATTCAATATCACTTGCAAGATTGATGTCAGCCTTGTGAGGTAGTCAGGACAAGAAGCAAACCCAGAAGAACTAACTCTACTTTATAAAATCTTGCAAGTCTGAAAGTACATTTCTCCCCTGTCGCCTTTACAGCCCGAGAAACTAGGAAGAGTCCCTTCTGAGACATTTGTCATTCCCTTATTCCTGCTGAGGGCAAAGCTGCCTGTTATCCAGCTGTTGCCCTAGCTGCAGCTCTTCCCCTTATCTCCCAAGGTCATTCCCACATACCACATGGTTTGGAATTAGCTCTGGCTCCTTCCTGTGCCACCAGATGATTTCTTTTGCAAGAGTCCATAACCATAAAAATCCCTAAGTTCAGGAGCCAGAACACTGGTATACTCTCAGCAGCTGTCCTAACAGTCAGGAATCATGCTGAGACGAGGAGTAGGTCTCTAGTGTTTATTGCTGCTACATAAGACAGAATCCTAACAAACTGAAGAAGCGTGGGAAAACCCAGACAGATAAACCCCAAAAGTTAAGGTGGGTCTGATCTGTGTCTCTTTGAATGGCTGCTTAATTCCTCAGTACTACACATGCATTTTCCCCCCTGGATAGAGACCCCCTCCTGCTCTCCATCAGTACTCATGACAGCAGCTGTTCCCTGATCCTGGACATTTGGGTATTTTTAGCTTCCCAGCTGTTTGAGGATTTTATGGTCAAAAAGTAGAATTTGTTGCGGTGAGGGTAGGGAATCATGTATGGTAACCCTACAAAATGAGCCTTCAGATTTAAGGGTTCATGCATTTGCCCTTTAAATCATTGAGAAATTCAAATGGAGGAAAAGGAGTGTGCTGAAGGGGGGAGAACTTAGTAGCACAACCTCACTTTCAAGTGATGAGGTGTAAGTACACCTGGAGTAGCCAAAATAGTTTCTAAATGTACAGTAACTTTCAGTACCTTCCAGACTATTCTTGGCATGGTTTTCAGGAGCAGTGTATGTTTACTTTCAGTGACTTTGTTTGGCTGAAGTTGCTGAAATGATGTTTGATGGTCTTTTGAATTCCTACCTCATTTTAGAAGATTCTGGATAACTAATGAAAGCCACAGTTCCATCAGCTCTAACCATTGGCCATTCTGGCTTCATGGCTGGAGACTACAGGAACTATAGGCCAACAGTGTCTATGAACTCCAGTTGGGAAAGCTGGCATAGAAAATATTACAGGAAGCTTTTGTATTCAGTGGTCAGGAACTCTGATTTATAGATCCCAAGGAAGTTAATTGTTTGTCATTTTGCAAACAATTAACTAGCCATTTTGTGGTCAACATGTATTCTATTGTCTCAGTTGTCAGTTCCTCTGGAACAGAAGATTCACACAACCACAATGAGGACATGACTTTGATGGTACTAAGTCAAGAGAAGGATCCAGAAGAATTTGGATACCAGTATAAGTTCAGGAAGCCTTGACTGTGTACGGCTAATTTGTTTCATGCACAATGGAGACACTATTCACCCAAAGTGCAGAAGCAACACCATTCACCAAACATGAATTCAGTACCCTGAAGCAAGGAGGTAATGGCATTTGCCTCACAGCAGCACCCTGTTGCTCCAGCTGTCTTTTCGGGTACTTCCAGTAGCTCACTGAATTTGACTTTGCTCTTTAGAAGCAGGGACCACATCACTTTGTGAAACAGCTCTGAACGGGGGCTGCAAAACTTTGCATAGCCCTATGTGTCATACTAAAAGTGCAATCCTATGAATGTTTCTCTGTCATAAGCCCCACTGAGTTTCATGAGGGCCTCTAGGAAATATGCTAAACATTCTTAGGATTGCACAAATACTGTATTCTTACAGTTCTTCATTCAATTTGCTCACATGGTATTAGTTTGTATATATAGTAGCAAATAAATATAGCATGAGTTGGTAGTGGGCTGTAAAACCCTTGAAGACCAAGGCAGCCATATCCTGTGGAAGACTTTTGCAACTGCTTCACTGGCTTTCTCTGTCTACATGTGTGCATACACAGTCAACACTTCCATTGAGACTGCTGGCAAAGGGAGTCAGCTCTACTTGTAAAGCCAACCTGGAAAAATGTTTGAAGCCACAACACTAAGCCTTCTGGAAGGTGTGGCTTTTCAGTGCTTTGAGGAGGGGTATTTCACTCACGCCAGTCCACTTTGTGATGTACCTTTCTGAATGCTTTACACTATTCCAGGTGATGGATACTGATACAGACACACCTCCATCCCTGAGTTCTCCTCATTTTGTAAAGTTCAACTATGCTAACCGCCAATAAATTAACTCGATTGTCCTCAGGAATACTGGATGGTCTCTGTGGTCATATCAGAGTAATGCTGGGGGATCCATGGCCATCAGCTGCTCAGTTGATCCATCAGCAAAACATCATTAGAACATCACCTGAGGTTTGTGTATTCTTTGAATTCCCCTGGCATATCATGCCACTATTGCTCCATAAGGCCCTTTCTCTAGCCTCCTAGAAAGTGTGCAGCTCACTTAGTGCAAAAGCATTAGGCACTTCCTTGAACAATTTTTTAAAAAAAATAACGTATAGCTCCTGTCTGCATTTCATAGGACCTGGAAGAATTACTGTTTAAATGCTGATCTCTAGCCATGTAAATAATTGCCTGCATTCACCAAGCACTAACCAAGAAGATTTAAAATAACAGGATTTGGTTTCTAATTCAAACCCACAAAGGTGAGATGCTTCTGGGAAAGGCCTATAAAATTAAATATATTCACAAGGCTTCCCCACTCCCCATATAAATGTTTTTTTCTAGATTTGGATCCTTTCTTGCTGATTTTAAATCACAAATCCAGTACATTTTACCTGAACTCCTTAAAACATGCCAAGATAAAAACTAATCTTTACTATAATCAGTTTGCAGAGATGAAGAGAAACAGCAGCAAAGCAGTTGCTGCATGTTTGCTGACAAAATATTTAATCCAAACATTTAATTTCAATCTGTCACTGTTCTCTGTTGGCATAATTACTTTAAGCAAGTATTATGTAAATAGAAATAGAGAAAAGTCTCAGCCACTGAAATGTAAATAATAAAACCCTTATCATCATAAGTTTTTCAAAAGCAGAAAAGGGGGAAGGTGCTTGGCAGGTGACAAGGCAAGTATCGGAGGGCACATCGGTGCCCCTAACTGACATGTTGGAGATCTCAAATATAGAGGCACTTTTCAAGTGAAGTTTCTGAAAGTACCCTAAAGCACAATAAATATGAAACAAAAGTGAAATGATAAAGTGTCAAATAATGTTCCTAGCATGTACATTAAATCAAACACCAGCAGGAAGAAATATTGCTACCTTTGATGTTATTTCTGCTCAAATTCTTAAGTCAATCCATAAAACACCCTGTAAAGTCACAAAAATATTGCTATCTGATAATATACAACATATTTTTTCTGGAATAGTTTTTGACTATCATTCATATAAAATGGTATCTGCAAACTTAGAATGATTTCCCAAAAGGGTGCTAGGCCTTTAAAAACCACTCCCAGATCTCTGAAAAATTAACCCTGTCCACTCCTGCAACATTATGATATCCGTCTTGCCCCCACTCTGGCCACTGGCCACCAAAAATTATAATAATACAGTGATTGCCCCAGCAATGGACAAATAAATCAGAAGCTCCATCATGGTCATTTCTACATACACAAGACCCTCTGGGGAACTTAGAGCTGAGAATGACTCTATTAGATAATTAATGCACTTTGCTCAAAAATACAGCCTCTAAATTTAGCATCTAAGGGGGAAACAACCAACAAACATAAAGGAACCTAAAAAGAATTGGTATCTAGAAACCTTATCTCTACTATTCTGTAGTCTAAATGACACATTCTGGAAAAATGTCAATTTAAGGTAGTTTTCATTGTTTTCATAGAATTGATTATGGCATTATAGATACAAGCCACAATTGCAGGAAGTTTGACATCTGTGAATCGGAGGTGATGGAATTCAAAGAGGCAAAACTAGCAGCTTTTTCCCAATAGTGTCCTAAAAATGTTCAAGAAGTAAAGAAACACCCCAGCCCTATCATTCAGCTCTAACAGAACATGAAATATGCTAGTTTCAATACCATTATAAGACAGAATTTATTAGGAAATATTTCAGGCAGCACATTTTTAATATGATTCCCAAAGTTTATTAAGTAGTATGGGTCAAACAGAATATACCTCATCAACATTTAAACAATTATTCAAAGTATTATTTATTTATTTCAAAGCCCTAAAGAGCATCAGAACTATTAATATGCCCAAATATTGAGATGATCTTCACAGGCCCTCCTTGTAAAAAGGAAACCTTTAAAATTTAGTTAAACTGCAATATTTTTTTAATAACCTAGGTAAAATAAAATACAACTTCAAATATATTAGTAACAGCAAATGATATGACAACATTCCATCTAAAAGCCAGAGAGAAAGGGCATGTTTTTAAAGATCCTTTAAACACAGTTAAAGACAAAGCAGGCCTGATTTCTCTTTGTGGGAACTAGCATAAGATAGCAATGACAATTGGAGATGGCTACAGGCCTTCTGGTTTCACTCATCTAAACAGAGGACAAGCAAACAAATGGCCCCCTAAATGTGATCTTATAGTAAGGTCAGATTCATAGAGAAGTTTGGTCCTTCAGATAACCTGGGTCCAAGTCAGTTAGAACTGCAAAATTCAACACCCACAATGTGAACTGAATAAAACATAATGATAATGACAGAAGACGAGGGTTTTTTGGTTGTCTGAACCTGAGATAAGCTAGGAGCTGAGAACCAGTTAATCAAGTATCAGGATTAAGAAATAAGTCAGAAGACAGTAAATCAGGGGACCTGAGCAAACCAGAATTTGAGAGCAGAGAACAATAAAAGGTAATGGAAAACATGGAAGATGGAAGCTGTCTTGTACTATTTCTTATTCCAGTGGATCTAGTGGCCAGCCTGGGGGCCCTTCATTGACAATCTCTGTCCTGCAGTTCACTGACTTATCATTATAGGAAAGGGATCAGGATATGCCATTGTGTGATTTTGTTGGCAAGGCCTCAAGAAAATAACCAAACTTACAAGATTTTGCACAAAATGTTGGTGACAACATATCAGGTCTCACTGTACTTACACTAAATCAGTAGCATCTTATGAAAGCATGCATAACATCAGCAAACTATTACAAGATGTTGCATTCTCATGGGATTTTATGGACTTTGAGGAGAAGCAGAAGTGTGAGTTGGTATATGGCAAGTAAACACATAGTAACATATGGCTGTGAGAGCTGGACCATAAGGAAGGCTGAGCGAAGGAAGATCAATGCTTTTGAACTGTGGTGTTGGAGGAAAATTCTGAGAGTGCCTTGGACTGCAAGACGATCAAACCAGTCCATCCTCCAGGAAATAAAGCCAGACTGCTCACTTGAGGGAATGATATTAAAGGCAAAACTGAAATACTTTGGCCACATAACGAGAAGACAGGACACCCTGGAGAAGATGCTGATGCTAGGGAGAGTGGAGGGCAAAAGGAAGAGGGGCCGACCAAGGGCAAGGTGGATGGATGATATTCTAGAGGTGACGGACTCGTCCCTGGGGGAGCTGGGGGTGTTGACGACTGACAGGAAGCTCTGGCGTGGGCTGGTCCATGAAGTCACGAAGAGTCGGAAGCGACTAAACGAATAAACAACAACAACAAGTAAACACAGATTGCAGGAGCTTCGCTTTTAGCCTTAGATGTTTCTTTGCTCTTAATACTTCCACTGTTTTTAATAGTGTTTTTAATTTATGTAACCTACTCTAAAAGACTTTGGACTAAAGATCAAGGCATGAAATATATGCAAAATCAAACAAAATTATCCATTTTGATAACCAGATCAACCTCCATGCCTCCCAGGATTTAAACTAATTAAATGAGGACAGGTCACATATGATCTCCACCAAGTAATTAAATCTGCTAATGCTTAAACTATGAATCCTAGGAGATGAGGATGACTAAACAGGATATAGAGCTTCCTTCTAATGTTTGTGATAAGCCATTTACTATGTATTGGCAGATTAACTTAAACAAAGGCTTGAAACAGACTCCCAAATCCAGAAGAATCCACTTCCTTCAAAGATTTGAAGTCTCCAAACTGGACTTCAGTATGTTTTTGAAAGTAAACTCTACCATGTCAAGCTCATACCCAATATTTACTTGAACTCTTCATTATGCCATAAAGAAAATTCAGTGCAGTGCAAAGACTCAACGTCTGAAATTACTGCAGTAAGCAGAGTTAAGTGTCACATTCGTAAGAGAGGAATGGATTGGTAAGTGGTATTGGAAGGCAAACAGAGAACAGAACATTCAGAAGAAGAGCAGAGAGTCAATCAGGAGGACTCAAATAGAAATAGATAATATTTATTTCGGTCTGTGATCAGATAATATACCAGGTAAGGAAAAGCCTTCCCTGTAGGATTCTATGGGCTTTTGCTAGCCCTCAGCAGGTATATTGAATGATAATGTGTTTGTACAATATCTTATTAAGTGTTCACTATTCTATTTTTCAGTTTCACTTATGCTGCTTTCTTTCTTTATATGATATTCTTATCAGTGGACATGTTGTTTGTATGTTATTTTCTTGGAATTCAGTTTTGCTGGTTGGAAAGCAACATACAAACATCAAATTCATTCAGAGCAGTGGCTCACTACAGAAATGTCTTGGAATTCCTCCACCACCACCACTACCCATGGTTAAGTTAACTGGCTAACACCCTCTCTTCCTCACTGTTTCCATATTTTGTTGCAGTCAGGCAAGGTTTGTGGTTTTTTTTCCACTTAATTTAGACCTTTAAACAAATTTATTTCTACCTCATACAAATGCTTGAGTTCAGCGGCTCTTCAGATTTTTTATTTATCTGCTTGTTTAGAATTTTTCTTTAAAATGTTATGATTGAATTATTGAACTGCATTCTTCACCATCATCATGGGTAGTTATCTTAAGTTTACCTGTGTAGAAAAATGGGCAAGAGATTGAAGGAATAAAGAAGAAATTTGCTAAGGATTGACTAGGGGATGGCTACTGTAGCCAGCAAGCAGGCAAGGAGTAGCTGATACTGCCATTGCCAACTAAAAAAAAGGGGAGGAAACCATTATCTGGTATGGGACTATAAACTCAGTATGTCCAAACATTAACATTTCCCATCTGCACTCTTATCCCTTCCCTCTCCGTCTCAGCTGAGGCCAGTCCATAACTGGGAGTCTAAGCAAAGACAATATCCTTCATCCTGTATTCTACGGGTGGCAACCTCCTGTTCCTTAAACCTATTTTTACGATCTCTTTAGGATTTTTAGGAGCCAGTTTGGTCTAGTGGTTAGGGCAAGGGGCTAGAAACCAGGAGACTGAGAGTTTCAGTCCCGCCTTAGGCATGAAAGCCGGCTGAGTGACCTTGGGCCAGTCCCTCTCTCTCAGCCCAGCTCACCTCACAGGGTGGTAGTTGTGGGGAAAATAGGAGGAGGAAGGATTATGAGGTATGTTGGCTGCCTTGAGTTATTCATAAAAATAATAAAGGCAGGATATTAAATAAATAAATAAATAATCTTAGAGAGACCTCTACCTTTATTGCCAAAATGCATAGCACTGTTTCCTTTCTTTCTGCAGCAGGAAACAACTACATCCTAAAAATGGGTTTGGTGGCATTTAGGAAATGCCCCAACTCCCTCTGTCCTTCCAAAAGGGGGAAAACACACTTTCACTCATACAGGTGACAATAAGCCACTGACTCGGCATGACTGCCATCAAAAGGTTGCCAATTCCTGCAATAGTTTGGCCAAATTAGAGGATGAAGATGGTGACAGTGGTAAGCATGAGATGGAAGGTGACGGGCAGCAGGGGAGAGAGAGGTTTACTGATTCTCCTCTTCTTCCTACCTCTCTTCCACCATTAAGGATTAAAACTTAGCAGCTATCTAAGAAAAACCTTTACTTATTTATTTATTTATTAGATTTATATTACCCCCCATCTCCCCTGATGCGGGACTCTGGGCGGTTTACAATAAAAGCAATAATAAAAACATCTAAGCTTCAATCACACTTTAAAAACATAAATAAGATAATAAATATAAATTTTAACTTATTTATTCATCTTCCCTAAATATGGCCAGGGCCCATGTTGGCTGGTATGACAGTTACTGTCATCAAATGCATTTGGTGGGCAGCACGCTGGGGAATGCTGATACCAAGTAGTTAAAGTAAACGGCAGCATCCAAAAGTCCACCCTGGTCACATTCCAGGATAAGGATTTTGCTGGCCGGAACACTTTGAGGGGCAGACCACATCCTCACCATCCTCTGGCCATTAAAACAGCAAAAGATTCAGTAAAGGATCGTTAAAAGTCAAGGCATTCAAAGGCTACGGATAAATCCTCTCCTTTTCCTCAGACAGATCTTCCAGCCTAACTTGTGGTAATTAGGAAGAACTCAAAACACTTCAGAAGGGGGAGGGAAGAGGGGAAAAAAAGCCGGGGAGGATGAACTTAACGGGTTCCCAAGGACCTCAATGGGCAATGTTGCTTCTTGCATAATTACAACAATAACTCTTTGAAGTGAAGGGTACAATTTTGTTTACTCCTTAACCAGCCTCGCTTGTATAACAGGTCAAGCATGTATGTCAAAAACTGTTTGCTTTAAGGGCTGCAATTTCTGCTACTTATCTGATTTGTTTACATAACTAAACAGTTAGCACCCCTCTCTCTTTCTCCAATCCCTTGCTTGCTGCCAGAAAGAAATTCCATGACAGTGGTAAGCAAGCTGACAGGGGTAACCTAGTTCTGTATTTATTGCTCCCAGCAGGTGTGAGATTCTTTACAACCATCAACACCCTGGGGCTTTTTAGCTCCTCACACAAGATAAGGGGCGGGGGGGGGGGGGGGGGGGGGATGGCAACTAACCTCCAGGGATTAGCTACCTGAATCCTATCCCAGCTGCTAGCAGACTCCAGCTGTGCCTAAATGTGTTTTTTGGGGGGAAGAATTTCTGATGTTCAGTGGTTACTGATTACTTCCAGATTTTAGTTCTACCCCAGTGGAGATTGGCTACGAAGAGTTTTAGCAGTTGTTAAAAATGGCAATTGTGCCAAGGAAATGTCTTCTTTACAACCAGTTTCCAAAACATGAACTGTTAAAGCAAGGTTTGAAGGAAGAAAGGCGGCAGAGGGGAGAGAGGAAGAATTTTACTGATTGCCCAGAAACCAGCCTGGACGAAATGCAACCAGGCAAATTTAAATAAGGGCTAGATAGGCACAGCAACATGGGAGATTTTTATCCAGCTATGTGTTGGAAATTAAAGTATGGCCAGTGAACATATTGGCTGTTTTCCTAAGGCCAGTCATTGGGGTATTTATTTTAGAGTAAGCCCCACTGAATTCTTGTTTTTCTCCTCATCACAAACCTGGTTTTCAGGAAAATATTCCTCAGCCACCTAATCTCCTTTGACATGGAACTCAAAGTTTGCTGAACCAAAATCAGATGAATAGCAAAAAGTCATTGTTTTATTTCTCTGTTCTCCTATATAGCTCTGTCTGGGGTCCTGTGTCTATATAGATTTACAGGCTGTGTGCCTTTATACGTTTTAGAAGGTACATAAAGGACACTTTTGATTCATAAATCAGTGAAATACTTGATTTCTGGAAAAAAGAAGAGTAGATAATATGTAGTTCTCATCATACAAATCTTGCTCTCAGGAAAGAAAGTATCTAACATTTACAGGACCATGAATCGTAAGTGTATGTTTATTTGAGCTCCTTTGCATGAAATTATGGAAACCTGGAGGATAAATTTAATGAAATCTATGACCATCTAACGGCTATCTTCTCCCAATTTATCTCCTCCCCATAGTTTTTTTTTAAACCCAATGAGCAATTATAAGGACATAAAAAGATACCCTAATAATTCAAGCATATCTCTGCACTCCTTTGATTTGAAGACCAGAAGGAAAGCATGTTCAAAATGCAATCAATTTTCTTCAGAGACTACTAGGAGCCAAAGACACAGCCTGGGAAGCATTGTGAGAATTTTCCAAACACCACATATTTAATTATTGTTTATTTCCTACCTATTGTTCTACCTGACTGCATTTCAGTGTGGCATCAAAATTGGAATATTTGGCACTGCAAGGCTGTATTCTTGCAGTGGCTTGATCAGGAGCAATGTACATGGTAGCAAGAGGAGTTTCAAACTGCTAGGTTGCTACTACAGCTACTGGGCAGCTCTGGGTCCTATGGTAGAAGAAGCGGATCCTTTCCTTACTAGTTGGTTAAACTGTGGCAAGGCAATGCCCTTCATGTTGCTTTGTGGTGTCAATATTTCAAGGAACAATTAAACAAGCCAACAAGGCACAAGAGTGACAGCATCTGGATGTAACATCCATGTGTTGTCTTTAAGTTACAAGCTGTCTTGGGATAATTGTATTGTTTAGCATATATTTGAATTAGATTTATTTTTAATAATGAAGAACATGTGGAGGCTAAGTTGAAATTTGTGATCATTTAATGAGACAGCATTAACTGGCTCAAATAAGGCAATTTCCAACCAGCAGCAATCTTCATAGATAATCTGAACTGTTTTTCCCTCCCCTCCCCTCCCCTCCCCTCCCCTCCCCTCCCCTCCCCTCCCCTCCCCTCCCCTCCCCCCTCCCTCCCTCCCTCCCTCCCTCCTTCCTTCCTTCCTTCCTTCCTTCCTTCCTTCCTTTCTTTCTTTCTTTTTCTTTCCCAGAGCATTGTATTTTTAGCTAAATTCATCTATGAAACATAACAAAAGGTTATGCCACTGCCTGAAATTATCAAAGGAGCTTTTTTATTTGATTACAGTGGAAAGTTGCTACAAAAGCCAAAGTCAGAGAGTATTATCATCTCAGTATAATTATTCATTAATGATTTACTTTACATTCATTCTCTCTCAGAAAAAAGGAATTGATTAGGAATTGGGTTTTAAAAAGAAGTGGCATGATTACTGAGCGGAGGCAGGCTGGGGCCATCTTTAGCACCCTGACATACCACAGCTCGCATTGTCTGGGGAAAAAAGGATTATTTCGTTTTACCACATCATATCACAAGTGGCTGTGCCAAGTTTTACAAACGCAACCTTGTCATTGCAATTCGTCACACCGCCGGAGAACATTTTAGCACTCTGAAGTTTCGTCTCTTGTATCTCATAGCCAATAGCCATGAAATACATGATACGGTAATGAAAAAGCCGTGATCACAACATGGAATGTAACAGCTACAAGGATGCAATGCAGAATTAAGCCCAAAGTCAGGATTATTCCTGGTGTTCCATCTAAAGTCTATGTGGCTGCAGCTGCTTCAGAGGAAGCTCACAGCTTAGTGATAGAACAGGTACAAGTTCAGTCCCCAATATTACCAGCTGAAAAGAATCTTAAGGAGCAAACATAAGGAGGGCTGCTGTCAACCTCAAAAGACACGACCAAGCAAACTAGATCGAATGGGTCCAGCCTGTATAGAACAGAGATGTGGCTCTCTCAACGTGTTGGACTGCAGCTCTCATCTTTTGCTATTGACCATATTTTATTTTATACTTATTTATTACATTTATACACTGCCTCAATAGAGCTGGACTCTAGGTGGTGTGTGCGTGTGTGTGTGTATACAGTATATGATACACTAATATAAGGTATTTGACACTTTTGAACTTTGGTGTTGCAGAACACTCCTGAGAATACCATGGACAGCCAAGAAAACAAACAAATGCATCATCAAACAAATCAACCAAGAGTTCTCACCAAAGCACAAATGACCAGATCATTCATTCATTTGTTCACTCATTCATATTTTAAAGATTTATATGCCCGCCCAATCTTAAGAAAATTATCCTACTTTGGACACATTATGGGAAGACCTAGCTCTCTGGAGAAGGCTCTAATGCTGGAAAAGGTGGAGGGAAAGAGAAGAGGATGACCAGCAGAAAAGTGGATAGACTCAGTTACAGCAGCAATGGATGCACCATTGGTTGGAAGAGTTGAAGGACCAGGTTAGGGACAGATCAGCATGGAGAAAATCTATCTATGAGGTCTGTAAGAGTTGACAACAACTTGATGGCACATAATCAATCAATTAATCAATCAATATAAAGTATATAAAAATATAACAATAACAACAACAACAATAATAACTTGCATTGATGTTCTAGACTCAGTTCCAAAAGGTCCCCTGGAAAAGCTAGGTCTTAGCTTCTTTCTATAAGGTCATTAGAGTGGGGGCCATCTCTTCTCCACATGTAAACTTTTCCTTAGAAGGGGAATTTCTTCAGAAAATGCCTGGCTTTGGGATCTCTCCTATCATATCTCCAAGTAGGTGAGGACCCTGAGCAGGCATTCTCAGGTTGATGGGAAGATTTCCTCAGGGAAAAGTGGGCCGTGAGGGAAATTAGAGTTTAACAAAATTTGTAGGACACACTTTGTCTATCTGCTGCACTTTTGTCTATCTTTGTCCAGAACAGTGTTTCTCAACTTGGCAACTTTAAGATGTCTGGACTTCAGCTCCCAGAATTCCCCAGCCAGCATGCTGGCTGGGGAATGCTGGGAGCTGAAGTCCAGACATTTTAAAGTTGCCAAGGTTGGGGAACACTGGTCCAGAAGATACTTTAATCATTATTATTTCCAAAGAGGGGCAGAGCTGCTCTTAGCTAGCTACCTCCAAATTCTATTTTCCACTCAGAGAGTTTAGTGTCCTTATCTTATTAACTAACTTTTGTAAAATAGTACTAGTGTTGTTAACCAGTTGAGCAAATCTGTTCAAATAGTGAAACTATTTGAGAAAAACAATATGGATGAACTCTCAATCAGGAGAACTCTTAAAGTTCGCTTGATTATTAATCATGTCTCACCTTTCTACTTGTCCTTGTATCTACTGGATATTGTCAATCACAATCTATAAATTGTTACAAAACAGTAAAAAAACTTCTTTCCCCTCTGATCCAGTAACAAAACTCCCTACTTTGGATATAACCAGTATCATTATAAATTTTTATTAGGGCCTTCTTTAAGGCAGGAAGCAGTGAACAAATATTTGAGTGCCACAGAAATATTCAGATCTAAATGTCTTCAGTGTTTTTAAGAAGGAATGCCAACCCCACCTCACAATATGGAATTAATCTTGTAGGAAGGAGGAAATTGAAGAATGTTTGGCAAAAGCATCCTTTTTGGTTTTTACTTAGTTTGAAGAAACAGCTCAGCTGTCCTCAAAACCCCAGGGGCATTTCTTCTGGAATCTGAGACAGACTGTGCTACATCTTAACATGGTAGTGTTCTCATGGAAAATCTGGGGATTATAGTGATATAGCTGTCCCGGTGGTCAGAAAACTGTTAAAAGAAGGTACTACCTACTCCACCTAGAGTCTCTAAAGTGGGCTCCATACAAATTGTTGTATAAATAAATAAAAATAATACTTTTTGACCAGTGTTATTGATACAAACCCAGGATTTCTTTAATAGAGATCATTCCCAGAAGGTAGAAGTACTAAATAAAGTTTTGGACCAGTTTTGGAGAAGTTGAAAGTGAACAACATGGAAGTATAATCCAGGAAAGATGGAGGTAGTCATGGGGAAAGGAAGTGATAACATTGGAAGAATGGTTTAGGTTCAACAGAATTGTACTGCAGGGGTGTACAACTCTGGGGGATTTGAGGACCATAGTTCAGTTCTGAGTAGCAGCCAGGGGCTGAAAAACAATGAAATTTTAAAAAGGGTGGATCAAGACAAAAGAGTGGGCAGTATCAGGACAAACTCTAATCTTGATTTAACAGTAAACTTAATTACAGTTAAGTTAAATGAATGAACTACAATTAAAAATAATACTTCCCATGTCACCTGCAGTTTTTCACTTAAGTCACTTTGGAAATGATAACCCAACAAGAACTTTTTGCAGGCCTGCTAATGGCCATAGGACCCTAAGTGATATACTCCAGCCTAAAGCAATAGTTTTCCAAAGTGGGGGCACCACTACTTTAATAATTTAAAATAAGGTGCCTCATATATGCTCCAGCACTTTGCAAAGCACCTCTTTTTGAGGGCTTTGAAAAGGCGTAGCAGCCACCCCTACTCCTGGATAACTGAGAAATAAGCTCATTTATTCAGGTTCTAGTCGTGTGTGTGTGTGTGTGTGTGTGTGTGTGCTTTCAAGTCAGTGTTGATCCTGATGACTGCCTGGAGTTTTCATGGCAAGATTTCAGAAGTGGTTTGCCCTTGCCTCCTTCCTAGGGCTGAGAGAGAGAAGGACTGGCCCAGGATCAGCCAGCTGGCTTCGTGCCTAAGGTGGGACTAGAACTCACAGTCTCCCAGTTTCTAGCCTGGTGCCTTCACCACCACACCAAACTGGCTCTCCTAGTCATCTTTAGTTTATGTTATTGCACTTTGTCTAGAACTGCCCTTGAGGACAACCTAGGAATTTCAAGGGATTCAGAAGGCTGCAGCCAGATTTTTGTCTGAAGGCAGCAGATGTGTTATATTAAACCTGTTTGGGGCCACTTCTCTGGCTACTGATGGATCATTTTAAGATGTGGCCATGGGCTTTCAGAGTCCCAAACAGCCTGGAAGCAGACATCTCAGGAGCTATCTCTTTCCATATAGCCCAGCTTTAGGTGTAAGGTGTTTGTAGTTCTTCCCCCATTAACTGAGATACACTGATGGAGATATTAAAATGGGCCTTCATTTGTGATGTCTCTTTATGGAACAACATCTCAAAAGGTCTGTGTTTTTATCTCCTCCTTATCTACCTTTGTTATGCAGGCTCTGAAGACTGTTTAATATATGTGTATGTTTGCATGTGTGTGTATCCCTTTCATTATTTTTAACTGATTTTCCTGATATGCTGATGTGTTTTATTATTGTTTGTTTGCGCCATAGATTTTGGAAGGGGGAGTATTTTTAATTCTACAGTATATGTCATTTGGGTAAAGCATATTAACAAGAAAATGAATACACCCACATGTATACAAATGTGTGTGTGCATTAATATGTGTGTGCATATGTGTGGATGGATGGATGGATGCACAGATACACCCAAATGTTGTAGTACTGCTTATTTTCATTATTTTGTTTCCTTAATACTTCCATTTAGATACCCATACATTTTTAATTTTTATATTGGAGGGGTTAATTGGGGATTGTGATTCACCTATCATGTCTCAATACAGGGTGGAAAAACACTGCTTCATTCCGTAAGT